>NW_027366236.1:7500-12500 GCF_046119375.1 Phyllobates terribilis
AGAACCCCCTTCGCCTGCCTCCACACCTCTGTCGTCCTCCCCACTGACGTAGGGGCTCGGGAAAAGACTGGAAATCGCGAAGCTCGGCAGTGGCGCGGAGAGGCCACCCACCGCCGCCGCTGTCGCCACCGCCGCGGAGGCCGCCCTTTCGGACACGAGGGGCAGCGCGAGCCTCCGCTGGCCGGGTACGCATCTGGAAGAAAAGGGCCGCCCTCGGAGAAGATCGCTGTGCTTCCCCGCACAGGGAGCGATTCGGACGACGGGCCCCCACGCCTGGCTGGGTGGGCGCCCCGCCGTTCGCCCGTACGGGTCGTCGGACCACTGCCTTCGCTCGGTTCGGGTCAAACTCCCCACGGCTCGGCCACCTCCGCAGACGGGAGGCGAGGCCGGCATGCGCGCCCAAAGATAGGTGTCGGAAGCCCGGGGGTAGAGGAGGAAGGGGACCGCTCACCTTAAGCCAGCGCGGGCTCCAAAGCCCGGGCCGAGCGAGCGGCGCCACCTCCCCACCCGGGAGCGCTGCGCCAGATCGATCGGAGGAAGAGCAGGGGTGCATGTAGGGACTTGCCCAAGTACGGAGGCTGCAAACCCCTGTCGTCGGGAGATACGTGCCCACGAGTCCTGGAAGCGCGACTCGGGTACAGGCGCCCTTGCGGGGGGGTACTGGATGTGGAACAGCACTGGGGTCGAAGCCACAAAAGCATCCGCCCTCATGGAGCCTCTCCTCGGCCTAAAAATCCAGATTTTAGCCTTGACGGCGCCCCCATGTGGAGAACCAGGGCCCGCGGGGGGGTCTGGCCAGGCTCACTTCAACCCAGGAACACCTCTCTGACTTGGGATAGGCGACCGGCAAAAGTCCCCCCACGCAGCTGCGGAAGCCTGGGTTCAGCCAAGGTGCAGACCTCCAGCCGAACAGGGACTCATAGCCAAAACGCATACCCAGGCCTACGGAGGTGAAAACCAGCTTAAATGAGTCGAAATGTGTCGGGGCTGAGAGGTACCTCTCTCTCATATATTCTGCCGGTGGTGTGCAAAACTGGGTCTTTGCATGGAGTGTCACCCTATACCCACTTTAGGGACGCATGCAAAAAAGTGCCCGATCGCCTGGAACTGTCAGGCGGATTCGGCTCCCTGGAATTTCCTCATTCTGGTTCTTTTTCACTTTTTGTCTCTTTTGCGACATCTAGTGGGCAGGCTGCATTACTGCAACCGGGGACACCTCAAAACGCTTGGAACTGGGGAGCGGGCTCAATTTACAAACGTTTTGCGGGTCCTGGAAGTCAAAATTGTGACTTCTGAAAACGACTAAGTATCAAGGACTCATCGCGCGAATCGCTCTGGAACTGAAATCGGATGCGCGCACTGACATGCTCCCCTCTCTGGAAGTCTGACACAAGTTGAAAAATTTTCTAAGTCCCCAAAAATTTTTTTTTTCAACTTTTTTTCAATTTTCCCCCTGTGGGATATATATTTTACCCACACTTTTGGAGCCCTCCTGGGATGCCCTCTAACATACTAGAACCTCATTTTGTGGAAGTTTTCACAAAATTGTGAAATTTTCAAAAAAGTCAGAAATTTTGCAAAAACGACTAAGTATCAAGGACTCATCGCGCGAATCGCTCTGGAACTGAAATCGGATGCGCGCACTGACATGCTCCCCTCTCTGGAAGTCTGACACATGTGTGAAAATTTTCTAAGTCCCCAAAAATTTTTTTTTTCAACTTTTTTTCAATTTTCCCCCTGTGGGATATATATTTTACCCACACTTTTGGAGCCCTCCTGGGATGCCCTCTAACATACTAGAACCTCATTTTGTGGAAGTTTTCACAAAATTGTGAAATTTTCAAAAAGTCAGAAATTTTGCCAAAAACGACTAAGTATCAAGGACTCATCGCGCGAATCGCTCTGGAACTGAAATCGGATGCGCGCACTGACACGCTCCCCTGTCTGGAAGTCTGACAAAAGTTGAAAAATTTTCTAAGTCCCCAAAAATTTTTTTTTTCAACTTTTTTTCAATTTTCCCCCTGTGGGATATATATTTTACCCACACTTTTGGAGCCCTCCTGGGATGCCCTCTAACATACTAGAACCTCATTTTGTGGAAGTTTTCACAAAATTGTGAAATTTTCCAAAAAGTCAGAAATTTTGCAAAAACGACTAAGTATCAAGGACTCATCGCGCGAATCGCTCTGGAACTGAAATCGGATGCGCGCACTGACATGCTCCCCTCTCTGGAAGTCTGACACATGTGTGAAAATTTTCTAAGTCCCCAAAAATTTTTTTTTTCAACTTTTTTTCAATTTTCCCCCTGTGGGATATATATTTTACCCACACTTTTGGAGCCCTCCTGGGATGCCCTCTAACATACTAGAACCTCATTTTGTGGAAGTTTTCACAAAATTGTGAAATTTTCAAAAAGTCAGAAATTTTGCCAAAAACGACTAAGTATCAAGGACTCATCGCGCGAATCGCTCTGGAACTGAAATCGGATGCGCGCACTGACACGCTCCCCTGTCTGGAAGTCTGACAAAAGTTGAAAAATTTTCTAAGTCCCCAAAAATTTTTTTTTTCAACTTTTTTTCAATTTTCCCCCTGTGGGATATATATTTTACCCACACTTTTGGAGCCCTCCTGGGATGCCCTCTAACATACTAGAACCTCATTTTGTGGAAGTTTTCACAAAATTGTGAAATTTTCAAAAAAGTCAGAAATTTTGCAAAAACGACTAAGTATCAAGGACTCATCGCGCGAATCGCTCTGGAACTGAAATCGGATGCGCGCACTGACATGCTCCCCTCTCTGGAAGTCTGACACATGTGTGAAAATTTTCTAAGTCCCCAAAAATTTTTTTTTTCAACTTTTTTTCAATTTTCCCCCTGTGGGATATATATTTTACCCACACTTTTGGAGCCCTCCTGGGATGCCCTCTAACATACTAGAACCTCATTTTGTGGAAGTTTTCACAAAATTGTGAAATTTTCAAAAAGTCAGAAATTTTGCCAAAAACGACTAAGTATCAAGGACTCATCGCGCGAATCGCTCTGGAACTGAAATCGGATGCGCGCACTGACACGCTCCCCTGTCTGGAAGTCTGACACATGTGTGAAAATTTTCTAAGTCCCCAAAAATTTTTTTTTTCAACTTTTTTTCAATTTTCCCCCTGTGGGATATATATTTTACCCACACTTTTGGAGCCCTCCTGGGATGCCCTCTAACATACTAGAACCTCATTTTGTGGAAGTTTTCACAAAATTGTGAAATTTTCAAAAAGTCAGAAATTTTGCCAAAAACGACTAAGTATCAAGGACTCATCGCGCGAATCGCTCTGGAACTGAAATCGGATGCGCGCACTGACACGCTCCCCTGTCTGGAAGTCTGACACATGTGTGAAAATTTTCTAAGTCCCCAAAAATTTTTTTTTTCAACTTTTTTTCAATTTTCCCCCTGTGGGATATATATTTTACCCACACTTTTGGAGCCCTCCTGGGATGCCCTCTAACATACTAGAACCTCATTTTGTGGAAGTTTTCACAAAATTGTGAAATTTTCAAAAAGTCAGAAATTTTGCCAAAAACGACTAAGTATCAAGGACTCATCGCGCGAATCGCTCTGGAACTGAAATCGGATGCGCGCACTGACACGCTCCCCTGTCTGGAAGTCTGACAAAAGTTGAAAAATTTTCTAAGTCCCCAAAAATTTTTTTTTTCAACTTTTTTTCAATTTTCCCCCTGTGGGATATATATTTTACCCACACTTTTGGAGCCCTCCTGGGATGCCCTCTAACATACTAGAACCTCATTTTGTGGAAGTTTTCACAAAATTGTGAAATTTTCCAAAAAGTCAGAAATTTTGCAAAAACGACTAAGTATCAAGGACTCATCGCGCGAATCGCTCTGGAACTGAAATCGGATGCGCGCACTGACACGCTCCCCTGTCTGGAAGTCTGACAAAAGTTGAAAAATTTTCTAAGTCCCCAAAAATTTTTTTTTTCAACTTTTTTTCAATTTTCCCCCTGTGGGATATATATTTTACCCACACTTTTGGAGCCCTCCTGGGATGCCCTCTAACATACTAGAACCTCATTTTGTGGAAGTTTTCACAAAATTGTGAAATTTTCCAAAAAGTCAGAAATTTTGCAAAAACGACTAAGTATCAAGGACTCATCGCGCGAATCGCTCTGGAACTGAAATCGGATGCGCGCACTGACATGCTCCCCTCTCTGGAAGTCTGACACATGTGTGAAAATTTTCTAAGTCCCCAAAAATTTTTTTTTTCAACTTTTTTTCAATTTTCCCCCTGTGGGATATATATTTTACCCACACTTTTGGAGCCCTCCTGGGATGCCCTCTAACATACTAGAACCTCATTTTGTGGAAGTTTTCACAAAATTGTGAAATTTTCAAAAAGTCAGAAATTTTGCCAAAAACGACTAAGTATCAAGGACTCATCGCGCGAATCGCTCTGGAACTGAAATCGGATGCGCGCACTGACACGCTCCCCTGTCTGGAAGTCTGACACATGTGTGAAAATTTTCTAAGTCCCCAAAAATTTTTTTTTTCAACTTTTTTTCAATTTTCCCCCTGTGGGATATATATTTTACCCACACTTTTGGAGCCCTCCTGGGATGCCCTCTAACATACTAGAACCTCATTTTGTGGAAGTTTTCACAAAATTGTGAAATTTTCAAAAAGTCAGAAATTTTGCCAAAAACGACTAAGTATCAAGGACTCATCGCGCGAATCGCTCTGGAACTGAAATCGGATGCGCGCACTGACACGCTCCCCTGTCTGGAAGTCTGACAAAAGTTGAAAAATTTTCTAAGTCCCCAAAAATTTTTTTTTTCAACTTTTTTTCAATTTTCCCCCTGTGGGATATATATTTTACCCACACTTTTGGAGCCCTCCTGGGATGCCCTCTAACATACTAGAACCTCATTTTGTGGAAGTTTTCACAAAATTGTGAAATTTTCAAAAAGTCAGAAATTTTGCCAAAAACGACTAAGT
>NW_027366236.1:22500-30000 GCF_046119375.1 Phyllobates terribilis
GGGGCCGGGGAACGGAGCCCTCGCAGCACCGGGAACATGTGCGGGAGGAGCGGCTCACTGTGCGGTGCATGGTCCCGAAGCGGCAGGCGTCTGGAAAACACCCCTTGCACGGGGAGGGCGAGGTGACTGGCCTCCGGAGGATGCCACGGCCGCCCCCGTCTCACCAACCGCACCCAAGACGACACACAGGGTCGCTCAGGGAGATGGCGTGCGGGGGTGGGCCTATGCGGCGCCACCGTCTGGCTTAGACCTGCCTCCGCCGCGGGGGGTCCTCGACCCACCGGCGGACAGGCACGAGGATTGGGAGAGGGGGGCTGGCCGTCGGGGTCCGCCGCGGCTCTGGCACTAACCCGGCGACGCTGAGGTCACGTGGGTGGTCGTCGGCCTGGCCGTGTCGGCGTCGCCCTCCAGCGTAGTCCCTCTTCCCGCTCGCGCCCGTAACCTCAAAGGGATGCCCGAGCGGCTTTTCTTCCCAGGGCTGCTCCCCGCCCAGGGCGGGAGCGCAGGGGGATCCCAGGTCGGCCTTTCACCGTACTCCCTACCTCTTGGCCCTCGTTCCTTCTCCCGTTCTCCATCTAACCCCTTGGCTCTGGGGTTTCCGCTCTCCCTCTCTCGCTCTCTCTCCTGCTCCCTGGCCGAGCCGCCTGGGAGGACGAGGGTCGAGGGGGAAGGCAACGGTCGGGCTGGGGCACACCGCACGGTGAGAACCCCCTTCGCCTGCCTCCACACCTCTGTCGTCCTCCCCACTGACGTAGGGGCTCGGGAAAAGACTGGAAATCGCGAAGCTCGGCAGTGGCGCGGAGAGGCCACCCACCGCCGCCGCTGTCGCCACCGCCGCGGAGGCCGCCCTTTCGGACACGAGGGGCAGCGCGAGCCTCCGCTGGCCGGGTACGCATCTGGAAGAAAAGGGCCGCCCTCGGAGAAGATCGCTGTGCTTCCCCGCACAGGGAGCGATTCGGACGACGGGCCCCCACGCCTGGCTGGGTGGGCGCCCCGCCGTTCGCCCGTACGGGTCGTCGGACCACTGCCTTCGCTCGGTTCGGGTCAAACTCCCCACGGCTCGGCCACCTCCGCAGACGGGAGGCGAGGCCGGCATGCGCGCCCAAAGATAGGTGTCGGAAGCCCGGGGGTAGAGGAGGAAGGGGACCGCTCACCTTAAGCCAGCGCGGGCTCCAAAGCCCGGGCCGAGCGAGCGGCGCCACCTCCCCACCCGGGAGCGCTGCGCCAGATCGATCGGAGGAAGAGCAGGGGTGCATGTAGGGACTTGCCCAAGTACGGAGGCTGCAAACCCCTGTCGTCGGGAGATACGTGCCCACGAGTCCTGGAAGCGCGACTCGGGTACAGGCGCCCTTGCGGGGGGGTACTGGATGTGGAACAGCACTGGGGTCGAAGCCACAAAAGCATCCGCCCTCATGGAGCCTCTCCTCGGCCTAAAAATCCAGATTTTAGCCTTGACGGCGCCCCCATGTGGAGAACCAGGGCCCGCGGGGGGGTCTGGCCAGGCTCACTTCAACCCAGGAACACCTCTCTGACTTGGGATAGGCGACCGGCAAAAGTCCCCCCACGCAGCTGCGGAAGCCTGGGTTCAGCCAAGGTGCAGACCTCCAGCCGAACAGGGACTCATAGCCAAAACGCATACCCAGGCCTACGGAGGTGAAAACCAGCTTAAATGAGTCGAAATGTGTCGGGGCTGAGAGGTACCTCTCTCTCATATATTCTGCCGGTGGTGTGCAAAACTGGGTCTTTGCATGGAGTGTCACCCTATACCCACTTTAGGGACGCATGCAAAAAAGTGCCCGATCGCCTGGAACTGTCAGGCGGATTCGGCTCCCTGGAATTTCCTCATTCTGGTTCTTTTTCACTTTTTGTCTCTTTTGCGACATCTAGTGGGCAGGCTGCATTACTGCAACCGGGGACACCTCAAAACGCTTGGAACTGGGGAGCGGGCTCAATTTACAAACGTTTTGCGGGTCCTGGAAGTCAAAATTGTGACTTCTGAAAACGACTAAGTATCAAGGACTCATCGCGCGAATCGCTCTGGAACTGAAATCGGATGCGCGCACTGACATGCTCCCCTCTCTGGAAGTCTGACACAAGTTGAAAAATTTTCTAAGTCCCCAAAAATTTTTTTTTTCAACTTTTTTTCAATTTTCCCCCTGTGGGATATATATTTTACCCACACTTTTGGAGCCCTCCTGGGATGCCCTCTAACATACTAGAACCTCATTTTGTGGAAGTTTTCACAAAATTGTGAAATTTTCAAAAAAGTCAGAAATTTTGCAAAAACGACTAAGTATCAAGGACTCATCGCGCGAATCGCTCTGGAACTGAAATCGGATGCGCGCACTGACATGCTCCCCTCTCTGGAAGTCTGACACATGTGTGAAAATTTTCTAAGTCCCCAAAAATTTTTTTTTTCAACTTTTTTTCAATTTTCCCCCTGTGGGATATATATTTTACCCACACTTTTGGAGCCCTCCTGGGATGCCCTCTAACATACTAGAACCTCATTTTGTGGAAGTTTTCACAAAATTGTGAAATTTTCAAAAAGTCAGAAATTTTGCCAAAAACGACTAAGTATCAAGGACTCATCGCGCGAATCGCTCTGGAACTGAAATCGGATGCGCGCACTGACACGCTCCCCTGTCTGGAAGTCTGACAAAAGTTGAAAAATTTTCTAAGTCCCCAAAAATTTTTTTTTTCAACTTTTTTTCAATTTTCCCCCTGTGGGATATATATTTTACCCACACTTTTGGAGCCCTCCTGGGATGCCCTCTAACATACTAGAACCTCATTTTGTGGAAGTTTTCACAAAATTGTGAAATTTTCCAAAAAGTCAGAAATTTTGCAAAAACGACTAAGTATCAAGGACTCATCGCGCGAATCGCTCTGGAACTGAAATCGGATGCGCGCACTGACATGCTCCCCTCTCTGGAAGTCTGACACATGTGTGAAAATTTTCTAAGTCCCCAAAAATTTTTTTTTTCAACTTTTTTTCAATTTTCCCCCTGTGGGATATATATTTTACCCACACTTTTGGAGCCCTCCTGGGATGCCCTCTAACATACTAGAACCTCATTTTGTGGAAGTTTTCACAAAATTGTGAAATTTTCAAAAAGTCAGAAATTTTGCCAAAAACGACTAAGTATCAAGGACTCATCGCGCGAATCGCTCTGGAACTGAAATCGGATGCGCGCACTGACACGCTCCCCTGTCTGGAAGTCTGACAAAAGTTGAAAAATTTTCTAAGTCCCCAAAAATTTTTTTTTTCAACTTTTTTTCAATTTTCCCCCTGTGGGATATATATTTTACCCACACTTTTGGAGCCCTCCTGGGATGCCCTCTAACATACTAGAACCTCATTTTGTGGAAGTTTTCACAAAATTGTGAAATTTTCAAAAAAGTCAGAAATTTTGCAAAAACGACTAAGTATCAAGGACTCATCGCGCGAATCGCTCTGGAACTGAAATCGGATGCGCGCACTGACATGCTCCCCTCTCTGGAAGTCTGACACATGTGTGAAAATTTTCTAAGTCCCCAAAAATTTTTTTTTTCAACTTTTTTTCAATTTTCCCCCTGTGGGATATATATTTTACCCACACTTTTGGAGCCCTCCTGGGATGCCCTCTAACATACTAGAACCTCATTTTGTGGAAGTTTTCACAAAATTGTGAAATTTTCAAAAAGTCAGAAATTTTGCCAAAAACGACTAAGTATCAAGGACTCATCGCGCGAATCGCTCTGGAACTGAAATCGGATGCGCGCACTGACACGCTCCCCTGTCTGGAAGTCTGACACATGTGTGAAAATTTTCTAAGTCCCCAAAAATTTTTTTTTTCAACTTTTTTTCAATTTTCCCCCTGTGGGATATATATTTTACCCACACTTTTGGAGCCCTCCTGGGATGCCCTCTAACATACTAGAACCTCATTTTGTGGAAGTTTTCACAAAATTGTGAAATTTTCAAAAAGTCAGAAATTTTGCCAAAAACGACTAAGTATCAAGGACTCATCGCGCGAATCGCTCTGGAACTGAAATCGGATGCGCGCACTGACACGCTCCCCTGTCTGGAAGTCTGACACATGTGTGAAAATTTTCTAAGTCCCCAAAAATTTTTTTTTTCAACTTTTTTTCAATTTTCCCCCTGTGGGATATATATTTTACCCACACTTTTGGAGCCCTCCTGGGATGCCCTCTAACATACTAGAACCTCATTTTGTGGAAGTTTTCACAAAATTGTGAAATTTTCAAAAAGTCAGAAATTTTGCCAAAAACGACTAAGTATCAAGGACTCATCGCGCGAATCGCTCTGGAACTGAAATCGGATGCGCGCACTGACACGCTCCCCTGTCTGGAAGTCTGACAAAAGTTGAAAAATTTTCTAAGTCCCCAAAAATTTTTTTTTTCAACTTTTTTTCAATTTTCCCCCTGTGGGATATATATTTTACCCACACTTTTGGAGCCCTCCTGGGATGCCCTCTAACATACTAGAACCTCATTTTGTGGAAGTTTTCACAAAATTGTGAAATTTTCCAAAAAGTCAGAAATTTTGCAAAAACGACTAAGTATCAAGGACTCATCGCGCGAATCGCTCTGGAACTGAAATCGGATGCGCGCACTGACACGCTCCCCTGTCTGGAAGTCTGACAAAAGTTGAAAAATTTTCTAAGTCCCCAAAAATTTTTTTTTTCAACTTTTTTTCAATTTTCCCCCTGTGGGATATATATTTTACCCACACTTTTGGAGCCCTCCTGGGATGCCCTCTAACATACTAGAACCTCATTTTGTGGAAGTTTTCACAAAATTGTGAAATTTTCCAAAAAGTCAGAAATTTTGCAAAAACGACTAAGTATCAAGGACTCATCGCGCGAATCGCTCTGGAACTGAAATCGGATGCGCGCACTGACACGCTCCCCTGTCTGGAAGTCTGACAAAAGTTGAAAAATTTTCTAAGTCCCCAAAAATTTTTTTTTTCAACTTTTTTTCAATTTTCCCCCTGTGGGATATATATTTTACCCACACTTTTGGAGCCCTCCTGGGATGCCCTCTAACATACTAGAACCTCATTTTGTGGAAGTTTTCACAAAATTGTGAAATTTTCCAAAAAGTCAGAAATTTTGCAAAAACGACTAAGTATCAAGGACTCATCGCGCGAATCGCTCTGGAACTGAAATCGGATGCGCGCACTGACATGCTCCCCTCTCTGGAAGTCTGACACATGTGTGAAAATTTTCTAAGTCCCCAAAAATTTTTTTTTTCAACTTTTTTTCAATTTTCCCCCTGTGGGATATATATTTTACCCACACTTTTGGAGCCCTCCTGGGATGCCCTCTAACATACTAGAACCTCATTTTGTGGAAGTTTTCACAAAATTGTGAAATTTTCAAAAAGTCAGAAATTTTGCCAAAAACGACTAAGTATCAAGGACTCATCGCGCGAATCGCTCTGGAACTGAAATCGGATGCGCGCACTGACACGCTCCCCTGTCTGGAAGTCTGACACATGTGTGAAAATTTTCTAAGTCCCCAAAAATTTTTTTTTTCAACTTTTTTTCAATTTTCCCCCTGTGGGATATATATTTTACCCACACTTTTGGAGCCCTCCTGGGATGCCCTCTAACATACTAGAACCTCATTTTGTGGAAGTTTTCACAAAATTGTGAAATTTTCAAAAAGTCAGAAATTTTGCCAAAAACGACTAAGTATCAAGGACTCATCGCGCGAATCGCTCTGGAACTGAAATCGGATGCGCGCACTGACACGCTCCCCTGTCTGGAAGTCTGACAAAAGTTGAAAAATTTTCTAAGTCCCCAAAAATTTTTTTTTTCAACTTTTTTTCAATTTTCCCCCTGTGGGATATATATTTTACCCACACTTTTGGAGCCCTCCTGGGATGCCCTCTAACATACTAGAACCTCATTTTGTGGAAGTTTTCACAAAATTGTGAAATTTTCAAAAAGTCAGAAATTTTGCCAAAAACGACTAAGTATCAAGGACTCATCGCGCGAATCGCTCTGGAACTGAAATCGGATGCGCGCACTGACACGCTCCCCTGTCTGGAAGTCTGACACATGTGTGAAAATTTTCTAAGTCCCCAAAAATTTTTTTTTTCAACTTTTTTTCAATTTTCCCCCTGTGGGATATATATTTTACCCACACTTTTGGAGCCCTCCTGGGATGCCCTCTAACATACTAGAACCTCATTTTGTGGAAGTTTTCACAAAATTGTGAAATTTTCAAAAAGTCAGAAATTTTGCCAAAAACGACTAAGTATCAAGGACTCATCGCGCGAATCGCTCTGGAACTGAAATCGGATGCGCGCACTGACACGCTCCCCTGTCTGGAAGTCTGACAAAAGTTGAAAAATTTTCTAAGTCCCCAAAAATTTTTTTTTTCAACTTTTTTTCAATTTTCCCCCTGTGGGATATATATTTTACCCACACTTTTGGAGCCCTCCTGGGATGCCCTCTAACATACTAGAACCTCATTTTGTGGAAGTTTTCACAAAATTGTGAAATTTTCAAAAAAGTCAGAAATTTTGCAAAAACGACTAAGTATCAAGGACTCATCGCGCGAATCGCTCTGGAACTGAAATCGGATGCGCGCACTGACATGCTCCCCTCTCTGGAAGTCTGACACATGTGTGAAAATTTTCTAAGTCCCCAAAAATTTTTTTTTTCAACTTTTTTTCAATTTTCCCCCTGTGGGATATATATTTTACCCACACTTTTGGAGCCCTCCTGGGATGCCCTCTAACATACTAGAACCTCATTTTGTGGAAGTTTTCACAAAATTGTGAAATTTTCAAAAAGTCAGAAATTTTGCCAAAAACGACTAAGTATCAAGGACTCATCGCGCGAATCGCTCTGGAACTGAAATCGGATGCGCGCACTGACACGCTCCCCTGTCTGGAAGTCTGACACATGTGTGAAAATTTTCTAAGTCCCCAAAAATTTTTTTTTTCAACTTTTTTTCAATTTTCCCCCTGTGGGATATATATTTTACCCACACTTTTGGAGCCCTCCTGGGATGCCCTCTAACATACTAGAACCTCATTTTGTGGAAGTTTTCACAAAATTGTGAAATTTTCAAAAAGTCAGAAATTTTGCCAAAAACGACTAAGTATCAAGGACTCATCGCGCGAATCGCTCTGGAACTGAAATCGGATGCGCGCACTGACACGCTCCCCTGTCTGGAAGTCTGACAAAAGTTGAAAAATTTTCTAAGTCCCCAAAAATTTTTTTTTTCAACTTTTTTTCAATTTTCCCCCTGTGGGATATATATTTTACCCACACTTTTGGAGCCCTCCTGGGATGCCCTCTAACATACTAGAACCTCATTTTGTGGAAGTTTTCACAAAATTGTGAAATTTTCCAAAAAGTCAGAAATTTTGCAAAAACGACTAAGTATCAAGGACTCATCGCGCGAATCGCTCTGGAACTGAAATCGGATGCGCGCACTGACACGCTCCCCTGTCTGGAAGTCTGACAAAAGTTGAAAA
>NW_027366236.1:40000-42500 GCF_046119375.1 Phyllobates terribilis
CCCAGGAACACCTCTCTGACTTGGGATAGGCGACCGGCAAAAGTCCCCCCACGCAGCTGCGGAAGCCTGGGTTCAGCCAAGGTGCAGACCTCCAGCCGAACAGGGACTCATAGCCAAAACGCATACCCAGGCCTACGGAGGTGAAAACCAGCTTAAATGAGTCGAAATGTGTCGGGGCTGAGAGGTACCTCTCTCTCATATATTCTGCCGGTGGTGTGCAAAACTGGGTCTTTGCATGGAGTGTCACCCTATACCCACTTTAGGGACGCATGCAAAAAAGTGCCCGATCGCCTGGAACTGTCAGGCGGATTCGGCTCCCTGGAATTTCCTCATTCTGGTTCTTTTTCACTTTTTGTCTCTTTTGCGACATCTAGTGGGCAGGCTGCATTACTGCAACCGGGGACACCTCAAAACGCTTGGAACTGGGGAGCGGGCTCAATTTACAAACGTTTTGCGGGTCCTGGAAGTCAAAATTGTGACTTCTGAAAACGACTAAGTATCAAGGACTCATCGCGCGAATCGCTCTGGAACTGAAATCGGATGCGCGCACTGACATGCTCCCCTCTCTGGAAGTCTGACACAAGTTGAAAAATTTTCTAAGTCCCCAAAAATTTTTTTTTTCAACTTTTTTTCAATTTTCCCCCTGTGGGATATATATTTTACCCACACTTTTGGAGCCCTCCTGGGATGCCCTCTAACATACTAGAACCTCATTTTGTGGAAGTTTTCACAAAATTGTGAAATTTTCAAAAAAGTCAGAAATTTTGCAAAAACGACTAAGTATCAAGGACTCATCGCGCGAATCGCTCTGGAACTGAAATCGGATGCGCGCACTGACATGCTCCCCTCTCTGGAAGTCTGACACATGTGTGAAAATTTTCTAAGTCCCCAAAAATTTTTTTTTTCAACTTTTTTTCAATTTTCCCCCTGTGGGATATATATTTTACCCACACTTTTGGAGCCCTCCTGGGATGCCCTCTAACATACTAGAACCTCATTTTGTGGAAGTTTTCACAAAATTGTGAAATTTTCAAAAAGTCAGAAATTTTGCCAAAAACGACTAAGTATCAAGGACTCATCGCGCGAATCGCTCTGGAACTGAAATCGGATGCGCGCACTGACACGCTCCCCTGTCTGGAAGTCTGACAAAAGTTGAAAAATTTTCTAAGTCCCCAAAAATTTTTTTTTTCAACTTTTTTTCAATTTTCCCCCTGTGGGATATATATTTTACCCACACTTTTGGAGCCCTCCTGGGATGCCCTCTAACATACTAGAACCTCATTTTGTGGAAGTTTTCACAAAATTGTGAAATTTTCCAAAAAGTCAGAAATTTTGCAAAAACGACTAAGTATCAAGGACTCATCGCGCGAATCGCTCTGGAACTGAAATCGGATGCGCGCACTGACATGCTCCCCTCTCTGGAAGTCTGACACATGTGTGAAAATTTTCTAAGTCCCCAAAAATTTTTTTTTTCAACTTTTTTTCAATTTTCCCCCTGTGGGATATATATTTTACCCACACTTTTGGAGCCCTCCTGGGATGCCCTCTAACATACTAGAACCTCATTTTGTGGAAGTTTTCACAAAATTGTGAAATTTTCAAAAAGTCAGAAATTTTGCCAAAAACGACTAAGTATCAAGGACTCATCGCGCGAATCGCTCTGGAACTGAAATCGGATGCGCGCACTGACACGCTCCCCTGTCTGGAAGTCTGACAAAAGTTGAAAAATTTTCTAAGTCCCCAAAAATTTTTTTTTTCAACTTTTTTTCAATTTTCCCCCTGTGGGATATATATTTTACCCACACTTTTGGAGCCCTCCTGGGATGCCCTCTAACATACTAGAACCTCATTTTGTGGAAGTTTTCACAAAATTGTGAAATTTTCAAAAAAGTCAGAAATTTTGCAAAAACGACTAAGTATCAAGGACTCATCGCGCGAATCGCTCTGGAACTGAAATCGGATGCGCGCACTGACATGCTCCCCTCTCTGGAAGTCTGACACATGTGTGAAAATTTTCTAAGTCCCCAAAAATTTTTTTTTTCAACTTTTTTTCAATTTTCCCCCTGTGGGATATATATTTTACCCACACTTTTGGAGCCCTCCTGGGATGCCCTCTAACATACTAGAACCTCATTTTGTGGAAGTTTTCACAAAATTGTGAAATTTTCAAAAAGTCAGAAATTTTGCCAAAAACGACTAAGTATCAAGGACTCATCGCGCGAATCGCTCTGGAACTGAAATCGGATGCGCGCACTGACACGCTCCCCTGTCTGGAAGTCTGACACATGTGTGAAAATTTTCTAAGTCCCCAAAAATTTTTTTTTTCAACTTTTTTTCAATTTTCCCCCTGTGGGATATATATTTTACCCACACTTTTGGAGCCCTCCTGGGATGCCCTCTAACATACTAGAACCTCATTTTGTGGAAGTTTTCACAAAATTGTGAAATTTTCAAAAAGTCAGAAATTTTGCCAAAAACGACTAAGTATCAAGGACTCATC
>NW_027366236.1:52500-55000 GCF_046119375.1 Phyllobates terribilis
GATTGGGAGAGGGGGGCTGGCCGTCGGGGTCCGCCGCGGCTCTGGCACTAACCCGGCGACGCTGAGGTCACGTGGGTGGTCGTCGGCCTGGCCGTGTCGGCGTCGCCCTCCAGCGTAGTCCCTCTTCCCGCTCGCGCCCGTAACCTCAAAGGGATGCCCGAGCGGCTTTTCTTCCCAGGGCTGCTCCCCGCCCAGGGCGGGAGCGCAGGGGGATCCCAGGTCGGCCTTTCACCGTACTCCCTACCTCTTGGCCCTCGTTCCTTCTCCCGTTCTCCATCTAACCCCTTGGCTCTGGGGTTTCCGCTCTCCCTCTCTCGCTCTCTCTCCTGCTCCCTGGCCGAGCCGCCTGGGAGGACGAGGGTCGAGGGGGAAGGCAACGGTCGGGCTGGGGCACACCGCACGGTGAGAACCCCCTTCGCCTGCCTCCACACCTCTGTCGTCCTCCCCACTGACGTAGGGGCTCGGGAAAAGACTGGAAATCGCGAAGCTCGGCAGTGGCGCGGAGAGGCCACCCACCGCCGCCGCTGTCGCCACCGCCGCGGAGGCCGCCCTTTCGGACACGAGGGGCAGCGCGAGCCTCCGCTGGCCGGGTACGCATCTGGAAGAAAAGGGCCGCCCTCGGAGAAGATCGCTGTGCTTCCCCGCACAGGGAGCGATTCGGACGACGGGCCCCCACGCCTGGCTGGGTGGGCGCCCCGCCGTTCGCCCGTACGGGTCGTCGGACCACTGCCTTCGCTCGGTTCGGGTCAAACTCCCCACGGCTCGGCCACCTCCGCAGACGGGAGGCGAGGCCGGCATGCGCGCCCAAAGATAGGTGTCGGAAGCCCGGGGGTAGAGGAGGAAGGGGACCGCTCACCTTAAGCCAGCGCGGGCTCCAAAGCCCGGGCCGAGCGAGCGGCGCCACCTCCCCACCCGGGAGCGCTGCGCCAGATCGATCGGAGGAAGAGCAGGGGTGCATGTAGGGACTTGCCCAAGTACGGAGGCTGCAAACCCCTGTCGTCGGGAGATACGTGCCCACGAGTCCTGGAAGCGCGACTCGGGTACAGGCGCCCTTGCGGGGGGGTACTGGATGTGGAACAGCACTGGGGTCGAAGCCACAAAAGCATCCGCCCTCATGGAGCCTCTCCTCGGCCTAAAAATCCAGATTTTAGCCTTGACGGCGCCCCCATGTGGAGAACCAGGGCCCGCGGGGGGGTCTGGCCAGGCTCACTTCAACCCAGGAACACCTCTCTGACTTGGGATAGGCGACCGGCAAAAGTCCCCCCACGCAGCTGCGGAAGCCTGGGTTCAGCCAAGGTGCAGACCTCCAGCCGAACAGGGACTCATAGCCAAAACGCATACCCAGGCCTACGGAGGTGAAAACCAGCTTAAATGAGTCGAAATGTGTCGGGGCTGAGAGGTACCTCTCTCTCATATATTCTGCCGGTGGTGTGCAAAACTGGGTCTTTGCATGGAGTGTCACCCTATACCCACTTTAGGGACGCATGCAAAAAAGTGCCCGATCGCCTGGAACTGTCAGGCGGATTCGGCTCCCTGGAATTTCCTCATTCTGGTTCTTTTTCACTTTTTGTCTCTTTTGCGACATCTAGTGGGCAGGCTGCATTACTGCAACCGGGGACACCTCAAAACGCTTGGAACTGGGGAGCGGGCTCAATTTACAAACGTTTTGCGGGTCCTGGAAGTCAAAATTGTGACTTCTGAAAACGACTAAGTATCAAGGACTCATCGCGCGAATCGCTCTGGAACTGAAATCGGATGCGCGCACTGACATGCTCCCCTCTCTGGAAGTCTGACACAAGTTGAAAAATTTTCTAAGTCCCCAAAAATTTTTTTTTTCAACTTTTTTTCAATTTTCCCCCTGTGGGATATATATTTTACCCACACTTTTGGAGCCCTCCTGGGATGCCCTCTAACATACTAGAACCTCATTTTGTGGAAGTTTTCACAAAATTGTGAAATTTTCAAAAAAGTCAGAAATTTTGCAAAAACGACTAAGTATCAAGGACTCATCGCGCGAATCGCTCTGGAACTGAAATCGGATGCGCGCACTGACATGCTCCCCTCTCTGGAAGTCTGACACATGTGTGAAAATTTTCTAAGTCCCCAAAAATTTTTTTTTTCAACTTTTTTTCAATTTTCCCCCTGTGGGATATATATTTTACCCACACTTTTGGAGCCCTCCTGGGATGCCCTCTAACATACTAGAACCTCATTTTGTGGAAGTTTTCACAAAATTGTGAAATTTTCAAAAAGTCAGAAATTTTGCCAAAAACGACTAAGTATCAAGGACTCATCGCGCGAATCGCTCTGGAACTGAAATCGGATGCGCGCACTGACACGCTCCCCTGTCTGGAAGTCTGACAAAAGTTGAAAAATTTTCTAAGTCCCCAAAAATTTTTTTTTTCAACTTTTTTTCAATTTTCCCCCTGTGGGATATATATTTTACCCACACTTTTGGAGCCCTCCTGGGATGCCCTCTAACATACTAGAACCTCATTTT
>NW_027366236.1:67500-70000 GCF_046119375.1 Phyllobates terribilis
GTCTCTTTTGCGACATCTAGTGGGCAGGCTGCATTACTGCAACCGGGGACACCTCAAAACGCTTGGAACTGGGGAGCGGGCTCAATTTACAAACGTTTTGCGGGTCCTGGAAGTCAAAATTGTGACTTCTGAAAACGACTAAGTATCAAGGACTCATCGCGCGAATCGCTCTGGAACTGAAATCGGATGCGCGCACTGACATGCTCCCCTCTCTGGAAGTCTGACACAAGTTGAAAAATTTTCTAAGTCCCCAAAAATTTTTTTTTTCAACTTTTTTTCAATTTTCCCCCTGTGGGATATATATTTTACCCACACTTTTGGAGCCCTCCTGGGATGCCCTCTAACATACTAGAACCTCATTTTGTGGAAGTTTTCACAAAATTGTGAAATTTTCAAAAAAGTCAGAAATTTTGCAAAAACGACTAAGTATCAAGGACTCATCGCGCGAATCGCTCTGGAACTGAAATCGGATGCGCGCACTGACATGCTCCCCTCTCTGGAAGTCTGACACATGTGTGAAAATTTTCTAAGTCCCCAAAAATTTTTTTTTTCAACTTTTTTTCAATTTTCCCCCTGTGGGATATATATTTTACCCACACTTTTGGAGCCCTCCTGGGATGCCCTCTAACATACTAGAACCTCATTTTGTGGAAGTTTTCACAAAATTGTGAAATTTTCAAAAAGTCAGAAATTTTGCCAAAAACGACTAAGTATCAAGGACTCATCGCGCGAATCGCTCTGGAACTGAAATCGGATGCGCGCACTGACACGCTCCCCTGTCTGGAAGTCTGACAAAAGTTGAAAAATTTTCTAAGTCCCCAAAAATTTTTTTTTTCAACTTTTTTTCAATTTTCCCCCTGTGGGATATATATTTTACCCACACTTTTGGAGCCCTCCTGGGATGCCCTCTAACATACTAGAACCTCATTTTGTGGAAGTTTTCACAAAATTGTGAAATTTTCCAAAAAGTCAGAAATTTTGCAAAAACGACTAAGTATCAAGGACTCATCGCGCGAATCGCTCTGGAACTGAAATCGGATGCGCGCACTGACATGCTCCCCTCTCTGGAAGTCTGACACATGTGTGAAAATTTTCTAAGTCCCCAAAAATTTTTTTTTTCAACTTTTTTTCAATTTTCCCCCTGTGGGATATATATTTTACCCACACTTTTGGAGCCCTCCTGGGATGCCCTCTAACATACTAGAACCTCATTTTGTGGAAGTTTTCACAAAATTGTGAAATTTTCAAAAAGTCAGAAATTTTGCCAAAAACGACTAAGTATCAAGGACTCATCGCGCGAATCGCTCTGGAACTGAAATCGGATGCGCGCACTGACACGCTCCCCTGTCTGGAAGTCTGACAAAAGTTGAAAAATTTTCTAAGTCCCCAAAAATTTTTTTTTTCAACTTTTTTTCAATTTTCCCCCTGTGGGATATATATTTTACCCACACTTTTGGAGCCCTCCTGGGATGCCCTCTAACATACTAGAACCTCATTTTGTGGAAGTTTTCACAAAATTGTGAAATTTTCAAAAAAGTCAGAAATTTTGCAAAAACGACTAAGTATCAAGGACTCATCGCGCGAATCGCTCTGGAACTGAAATCGGATGCGCGCACTGACATGCTCCCCTCTCTGGAAGTCTGACACATGTGTGAAAATTTTCTAAGTCCCCAAAAATTTTTTTTTTCAACTTTTTTTCAATTTTCCCCCTGTGGGATATATATTTTACCCACACTTTTGGAGCCCTCCTGGGATGCCCTCTAACATACTAGAACCTCATTTTGTGGAAGTTTTCACAAAATTGTGAAATTTTCAAAAAGTCAGAAATTTTGCCAAAAACGACTAAGTATCAAGGACTCATCGCGCGAATCGCTCTGGAACTGAAATCGGATGCGCGCACTGACACGCTCCCCTGTCTGGAAGTCTGACACATGTGTGAAAATTTTCTAAGTCCCCAAAAATTTTTTTTTTCAACTTTTTTTCAATTTTCCCCCTGTGGGATATATATTTTACCCACACTTTTGGAGCCCTCCTGGGATGCCCTCTAACATACTAGAACCTCATTTTGTGGAAGTTTTCACAAAATTGTGAAATTTTCAAAAAGTCAGAAATTTTGCCAAAAACGACTAAGTATCAAGGACTCATCGCGCGAATCGCTCTGGAACTGAAATCGGATGCGCGCACTGACACGCTCCCCTGTCTGGAAGTCTGACACATGTGTGAAAATTTTCTAAGTCCCCAAAAATTTTTTTTTTCAACTTTTTTTCAATTTTCCCCCTGTGGGATATATATTTTACCCACACTTTTGGAGCCCTCCTGGGATGCCCTCTAACATACTAGAACCTCATTTTGTGGAAGTTTTCACAAAATTGTGAAATTTTCAAAAAGTCAGAAATTTTGCCAAAAACGACTAAGTATCAAGGACTCATCGCGCGAATCGCTCTGGAACTGAAATCGGATGCGCGCACTGACACGCTCCCCTGTCTGGAAGTCTGACAAA
>NW_027366237.1:0-77529 GCF_046119375.1 Phyllobates terribilis
AATATGTTCGTAAACTCATGGAATATCACGAGGTTGCGAAAGTTCTTCCCTTAAATCCACTGGCCAGGTATGTCTTGTTTTGAAAAAAACAACTATGCACTTATTACCTTGTTGATTTTTTGTATTAAGGCGTATCACAAAAACTAATCCTTTTTTCTCCATGTGACAATGCATACTGAAATTACCTGCACAAACAATAAAGGAGAAAAAATATAAAAAAATAAAGACGTATCAACAGGTATGTCTATCTCTAAGTAGTGCTACAAATTGTTTTAAAAGAGGAATAGTAAAAGGTACTAACAATCCTCCTTATCAACCGTTTGAAATGAATTGGTCATAATGCCCGAGCATGACCAAAGTCCGACTAAGTTGGGATCCCGAGTAGAATCTCTCCCAACTAAGGAGAGTGCCCGATTAAAGAGAGCGTCTGACTAGAGCAAAGCTCGACTATGAGAAAAGCAAACCCGAATATGATAAATTACAACTCGGCAGTTATGACGCGCCATACTAAGAAAGGAATCCCTTACTCGTCTAAAAGGGCATTGCCCGACTAACAACTAACTGCCAGATGGGGAGGTATTTATCCTAATATTCCCTCAGCCAGATATTTTAATTGCTTAAAATTATTGATATGCTAAAGCACTAGTTGTTTGGTTAATTAGGCTCACCTCATCATGTTTACAAGCCTCTGTCTAAAAGAGATTCATGTATTTTTGTAAGGCTTTTATCGACTACACGGCGATTTCATATGCTATAACTGGGGTAACGTATTTGGAAATATATGTCATGTTAACCTAATGTTGAGTACCATGCAAAGTATAAACATGTGTCTCTCTCTTGTCATAATAGATTGAAAGCAAAGAAACAATGTAATACGTCGGAGGCATCATGGCATTTCAATTGATGTCATGTAATAGTAATGAAGATGAAGGTGATTCAAATTTGTTCAAAAAAGAGCCTCGGTGCGTTTTAAATAGTGTTTAAACTCTTTGTGGTAAACATTGTATCCATGAGAATGAAATATATCAAGTAAAGTTGGTTTGATGGCTGGTATAAATCGTGTTTAGTATGTTTAGTACAAAGCATTGGACAGTCTTTCATTCCTTTGCATATATATCTAAGAATCCCACAGAGAGTCAGATTATCAATTCTTGCGCGAATAATATGATTAACTAATATGTAACCAAAGGGGATTTGTATGCAACTGAACGAACTAAACTAGATTGTAAAGTAATATAATGAGAAAGCACTTCGTTCAACAAACATCCACACAACATATTGATAGGTTGATCATTGACAACTATTAACGTTCAAGTTAACAATTCATATGGTTGTCCTAATTCATGTTCTGATATAGTTATTAGTCCAACTAGTCCTAATAACCCTTACTTATCTATAACCCTGAAACTACCAAGCAACAATGAACTCAAGAATAGATAGGTGCATGTAGTGCCATGTACTTCAGTCGACATTTAACATGCAAATAAACTCTCTCTACTATAGCATCTCAACTAGATTTGCATTGATTTGCTACACAAAGATAAGACCTTTCAACTAGAAATAATCAAACCCTAGCAATATAAATAAGATCAAAATCTACCTAGATGATCAGGCCAGACACACAAATTAGATTCAATAAACGTTCAAGTGCAAGATAGATGAAACAAAATATGAGGTAGAACAAAGGTAGAAGTCTTACAACCAAATCATCTGAAGGCTTCAGTTATTGAACAAATCGAAACAAAACTAGTGTGACATGTAGAACGTAAAGTAGAAAAGTCAAGGAGAGGAGAGAAGGAAAAAGTCTAAACCTAATCCCCTATTTATTCAACCCTAAAACTATAAAACAAAACACTAAAAGTCCAGCCCAAAACTCTATCTGAAAGGAACAAAGGCCCGAAACCATTCTCGCAAGTGAAGCCCACATTCCGTGTTCGGCCCAATAGGGGCGCGGTTGCGCCCAAGCATGGTGTGGTCGTGCCAAGGTCCTCGCCCTCCAAGTCATGGCATGCACATGTGTGTGGTCGCGCCCTGGCCTGGTGCGGTCGCGTCCATCCTGGAAGTCACCACACGTATCGTCTATCTCATCTTCAGCATCGAGTTGTGGACGGATCATATTCTTCAGCGTTCAGCGAAAAAGAAGGACCATTCTCGGAGGTTATAGAGGCGCAGGCACATGGGTCAAGGAGCGAGCATGCAAGGGCTGCAGAAGGCTCGGCATGGTCACGCATCTCCGGGCCTGGGCGCACTCCAACTTCCGGAAATAAGACCTCCTCAGCGCGGTTGCGTGTCTCGTGGCACGGTCGCGCCAATCCTGCAGAGCCAGTTGCGTGGTCACGCAGCTCCATTCACGGGCATGCCACTTGTGTAGTGGCCTAGGCGCAATCTCGTTGCCATGGGCGCGGGTGTGCCATTTCTGCAGAGGCCCCGACGCGGTCGCGCAGCTCGGGGTGCAGGCGCGCATCTGTAGGTTCCTCAACTAAAAATTCTTCTTCATCTAATGGCGTTTTCTCCGAGTTCCGACCAATCCTTAGTGTCATAACATTGATATTCCTAATATTCGGGTTCATTTTGGTCTGAGACGACAATGCATTGGATTGATTCTAGGCCAGAATAGATACAATCTTTTCCAACTGCCCAATTTGCACTTCGATGTGTTTAATGCTTGCCTGTAGTTTGGACATGAGTAGTGTCAGCAGATCTGCAGTTGAGGGTCCCGAATGAGGTTGAGGATCGTGAGGCTTCCACCTCTATTGTTGCTCAGGTTATGGCTCAAACTGTTGACGCCCTCTGAAGTTGGGATGATCTCTATATCTCGGATTATAGTTATCGTGTTGATCATTCCAAGGGCGTGGAGGTTCAAATCTATCAGCAACATTAACTTCATCAACTCTATCTTCCTGTAGCTCAGGGAATTGGTTAAGAGTGGTGGGACGGATCCGAACATACTCCACATACTCTTCCTGTAGCAAGCAACTTCTTGATTTCAGCTAGATCATTAGCAAGACCCGAATTCTCCGAACTCGCAACATTCACTGCTCTCTTAGTGTAGGCTCGAATTCTCCAAACTCGCAACATTCTATCAGCAGCATTAACTTCAGCAACTACATTCATTGCTCTCTTAGCTAGCTCATACCAGACACGCCTAAGTTGGGCGTGCCAGGTATGACCGTTGCGGAGTGCCTGTTTCATTCAAGCGGCATGCCTGCATGCTCAACTTGGACATGCTAGTTTACCAGATTGCGAAGACTTGCACGACCCATTTGGGCGTGCACATACGCATGTTACAAGACTGACATGCTCGTTTTTCGGCGTGCTAAAATTTCGTTCCGATAATATCAAAGCACGCCCATCTTGAACATGTAAATAAAAATGCATTTAGATAAATAAAAAAAAAGAAAAAAAAAGAGAGTACATAGTAACGCTGCCTATAAAAGAAGTATTTATAATCAATAAATAGGTCTAACCAAACTTAGCCTTAATGGTATTCATAAGACAAGAAGGAAATCTGAAAGCTTTATGCACGAGTCTCCAAACAATAACACAAGACCGGAACGAAAAGCAAGAATTAAGTTTGTCACATTGCATAGACGATCTCCCCACTACTGTCCATGTCGAGCTCTGGATCAGACTCAAGATCCTCGTCCATCATCATCTGATATCCAAGCTGCCAGTCAGATACTGATTCAGGTTTTGAGTCCCCCGCTGCCGGAATGGTCGCCTCCGATATAATCTGCATGATCTCGTCAACGCCCTGCATCGGTTGTTCAGGCTCTTCAAATTGATTGGTCGTTGCTTTCTCGTCTACCAGATCTGCCGGAAGGTTCTTCAGAAACCACTCGTGTCTCCTGATCTCCGGTATCGTTATCCTCTGACCCACAACACAAATACAACTCAATGCTCAGTTTGTCAAGAAAAAACACAACCACCGCAGTACAGATCAAACACTACCTTTGAGGGATCAGCTACAAATATTCTTGAAATCAGATGGCGGCACTCTGGGGAAATATGCACGTAGTCCGGGATTGAGTATTGAACATTCAAGATCCTCTGAGAAACAAGTCATAAAATAGTATGTAACACACGTTTTTTAGCGATCATATATCATAATTAAAAGGAGAATAATCAGAGTTTTTTTACATGTATAGTCTTCCGGAAATTTTTTGGCTCTTCCGGGTCTTCAAATGGGTATGCTCCCACCAACATAACATACAGTGTTACACCACAAGACCAGACATCTGCAATCTGTGCACGTATTTTACCAATTTTTACATGCCAAATTAGTGAAATTTCTAGACTACTCCATGAACTAATGAAAAAAATCTGTACTCACCTTGCCATCGTATTCTTTTTTTAGCAAGACTTCAGGAGCGATATATGCAGGGGTCCCAACCGTAGATTTGGGTTGGGAATGTAGCACCGATGACTGTGAACATGATAACATAAGGAGAGTGTTAAATTATGAACCTAGAGAATGAATTTGTGAACCTATTAAAAAAGAAAGGAAAAATGAACTTTATTTACAAAATTGACACTGCGTCAGATTTTCATCATTCTCTATTTTTCTAATGGTTCACAAATCCATACTCTATGTTCACAACTTAATATATGTTAATAATTTGGATAGCGACGTTCGGCTGCAAAGTTTTCGCATTTTAAGGTCTAATTAAGTATGAAGGTATTTTATTAGTATAAAATGGGGAAAATAAATAAAGGGAGTAATTACCAAATAGTTATATCAAAGCAGATATGGAAGCTTTCGAAACTTATACAAGTACATAGTCTTTATTACCTTAGAGTACCCAAAATCACATATCTTTAAGCGTGGAGCAGGACTTCCATCCAACAGAGTGTTCTCTAACTTCAAGTCTCTATGGCATACTTGCTAGCAGCAGTGCAAAAGAAACATAAATCATCTGAATGATGTGTTTAGAAATCTTGATGATGCCTACAAGTTGAGTAAATTTACCATGGCATGGCAATAGCTAACTCCTGAAATCAGCTGTTGGAAAAAGAACGGGCCTACAAGAAATGACAAGCAATTGAAGAAAATTTCATCACTGATAGACTGAACAAAATATATGCAACACAAGCACATCACCTCATCCTCACTGAACCTGCCAGCATTGCAAATTCGTTCGAAAAGCTCTCCTCCAGAAGCATACTCCATCACAATGGCCAAATGGGTAGGTGTCAGTATTACCTGATACACAAATCCATATATGGCTGAGGATTCTTATCCTTTTTTATTTACTTAAGTCAGCACTTACCTCTTTAAATCTGACGATATTAGGATGCCTCAGAGATCTATGATTGATAATCTCTCGTTGAACATTCTCATCTATCTGTGCAGTAAATGTTATATGAAAATTCAGATACTGTAGTTTTAGTTATTCATAAGTGAATGAATGCATGATTTCAATAATCTTTAAATGATGAAACAAGATTCGAGGCCGTAAATCCGAAAACAAATTCCATATACTATGCTGTCAATATCAGGTCAAAATTTCTGATCTCAAAAGTGAGACTGTGGCCAAGATCTGCTCGAAAAAAGAAGTTTCGAAGATTTTACCTGGTTCCAAAGAAAGAAGGATTTGGTCAAATAGGACAAACTTAGGGGTATATGGTGGTGTTTTAATAAACAAATCAAATTAGGCCATGTGTAAGTTTAGCAGAAAATCATAAGAGAATTACAGCTTAATTCCTCAGGAAGATCATACAGTATAATAGAATACAGGTAGCACAATAAACGTTTCACGAACAGCGATTATACTATTTCCCTTTGCAGCTATACTGGCAATATCTCGAGACTGAATAGAATTGTTCTTATATTGAATTAAAGATCTAGAAATGAATCTATTGTCTAAACCAATGGAGACTGGAAAGTCGAAGACTAACCTTCTCACCTCTCTCGATATACTTGACAGCAACAAGCTCGTTGGTGTTCTTATCCCTCATCAACCTAGCGATGCCAAAATTCCCTGAGCCAATGTCTCGCACCAGCTCGTATCGATCGCTATCGTGCATGATCGGCATGTCCATCCCCGGCCCCGTCGACAATGCCGGCCGATCCATCTCCGAATTCCGCTCTTTGTCGGTCAGAAATTTTGATAGCTCGTTCTAACTCATAAATATCCAGAGCGTAAAAGCAACACAATCCATACCAATTTGATCATCCGTCCGCCCAAGCTTTCATGATCTTGAAGCTGCTTTAAAGTAGTACGTGGCAGGATCACGAGGATCGGTTATCTTTCTGGTACGAAGATGGAGACCTAAGCAAGAGAGAGAGTCCGTGAAGCGTACTTACCACCACGCCAGCTGCACAGGACTGAGAGATTTTTCTGTTTCAGATGTGATAAAATAATCTTTACAAAGCTCAATAGTTTTTTTTTCTCCTTGTTGCAGAAACCTAGGGGTTTGTGATCTTCGAGTTTAGGGAGATTTTCGAGCTCGTGATGAAAAGCTTTCTTCCCTTGCCCATCCCATCTTCCATACACCATTTTTGCAGAGTGTTTTTTACACGAAATAATTAGGCTTTTGATTAAAACTTATAGCATCTGTATGTAGATGTGAGTTCGGGTGAAAATAACTCTTATGGTGTGAAGTGTGAAGCATTAGATTAGAAAAATGGAGGGCTGAGATTAAAAGATGGATTTTTTTAATGAATCCACACGGTGACATTTTTGTAATTAATAGTGAACTGTTATTTATCCATTTATATGTGAACATTAGCGTGTTATATGTATACCCGGAAAGTTCGCACTTCACACCATAAAGATTGTTTTCACCAGATCCTTATTCTCTGTATTAGAGGGTTTAAAGTGGTCTTATTGCTCTATTTTATATCCTTTATCTAATTATTAAATTTCAAACTGAAAAAATACGAATATAAACTATGATTCATTTAATATATTATTATTTAAATTTATTTTACATAAAATTACTAATATTTATTTAATTAAATTTTAAATTATTACAGTATTCATAAATAATTTCATACTTATTATAATACTAATTAAAATTAAAAAGTTATTATCAATACTTTTGAAACTTAATCTAAGCGTATTTATCCCAAACAACAAACATTAGATGCATTAAGAATACGAAATTACAAAAAAAATCATACACTAAACAACTACCAGCAGAATCATCAACGAACATTAGATGAAATTTTAAAAAGTAGTTTGCTATGTATCACATCATGTATTTTACTATCTGTCGAAGTCGTTGTCATCACGAACAACTACAAGCAGAATCATCACGAATCACCCGACACAAAAATTATCGCGTTGATATGTGAAGTCGATTCGCGAGGATTTTGATCCCCTAGAATCATGACGATTCTTCCCCTTTTCCTATAAAAGTCAAAAATCGGGACCTAAACCCTCATTTTTTTACTTGCCACCTCCTCTTCCACTCTCTTCCCAGAAAATGTCACGATTTCGGTGTTACAATGGTTAGTTATCTTCTCATTTATGTTGTTCTTCCTTTCATTTTGTAATATTTAGGATTAGAAGTTGACTAAGTAGTGAATGAGATGTTCTTGTTATTTGCAAAAAGGAATAATGTTCTTGTTCTTCATATTACTAATTAGGTTATAGATGTTTAAATAATATGTTAGAATTGATTTGGATTTGTTTGATGAAACTGGTTTGAAATTGAATTTGTCCGAAGAAAATAGGCCAAAATTGCTTTTTCTTCGAATTTGTGTTTTTTGCCTTTTTAATGATGTTGAGAGTGACCATGAGGAGGGAGCCAGCCAGAGGTATTCAATCTCTAGACGAGCTGTGTGAATCTTTACAAATATGGTGCATCATATTCGTGATGATTCCACTTGATAATGATTCTTTCGCGAATATGATACAGCATATTCGTGACGGTTCCCAGAGACTTAAACTTTGTGCTGGCTCTATCACTATGCCCATTATAAGCCGGTAATTTGTTTATAAATGATTTGTTTGTATATCGATATAATTAGAAATGATATACAATATTTTAATATATTATATATTTGTTTTGCAAACGAAGTTGAAGAAAATAGCAGGTAAAATATGGGAAGTAGATTTGTACATCATAGAAAGCGTGATACAATTAGAGAAGCAAAAGAAGCGGAAAGGAAATAAGAGGAGGATAGATTAGCTGCAGAAGAGGCAACAAGAGGTGAGAGACAATTTGGGAAGAAGAAGAAGAAGAGGAGGACGTCCTCTGGTGATGCAACCCGTCCATCCACGAGTCATGATGATTGCCAGCCATCTTTTTCAGCCCCTCCGGACATTGAAGAATCATCATCAACATCATTATCTCACTTAGGTATAGTGATGCCTCATTACATGCCGAAGGTATTGTCATCATAATAGTTATTTTTGGAGTACCACCCACAACGTCAGCTTGGTGGTGGTATGCTAGAGCATCATCAGCCCGACTTCTCCAACTTCGCTCAGTAACCCGACTACTCCAATGATGCTCCACAACCATTTTTCTCCACCTCCCTTTAGAACTCCCCCAGATGAATCAATGGATGAAGGGCGTCAGGAATCAGTATGTGATTATTTACTATACTTTAATATTAATTGTCGTAATATTAGTTGAAAACAAGTCATATTAATAATTTGACATGTTTTGTATGATTTACCGCAATGAAGGGGCACTAGACCGTGGCCACAACCAAAAACTGCAAAGGATGCTTGATACGAATTAGCTTCGTGATGGCTCAATCTAGACATCAAATCTCTACCTTTTTGACTCCAAAAATTCAAAGACTTCAAAAAGGAGAAAATGGACTGATTGGGTCATGAACACGGATGAATTTGACAAGAGGAATCATGACAAATATGACATGGAGAACATAGATGTCAAACCCGAGACTAACGAGCACACAACCCTTGATCTAGTAGATCAAGAAGCAATGAACAACGAAGAATCGAGCCTACTATTGTACAACCTGATTCGAATGTGTGGAAGCTTTGGAAGAGGAGGTTTGCTTGGTGAAATGAAGCACCAATATAGAGGAGAATTTATATAATCAAGAACAACTAGCAAGAACAACAAACAAAACTCTCAAACTCACTCAATTTCACGTGAATTGGTAAGAGAATGGTAAGATTTATTTTGGAGAAAAAAAGGTTCTTCTGAATTACAACAAATCTGAATAAAAATGACAAAGGAAGAGGATTTTATACTCCTAGAAGCTCCGACCCCCATATGTCATCACAACACATAATCTAATATCTTAGAAACAAGCTAAAACATATCTTGAAATATAATAAGTCACACCACTGAAAAGACTCCTAAATACCATGGAGAAACACAGTTAAAAGAAAGAAAGAAATTTCATAAAGATCCATTACAAATTCAAGCTTAAACCTCTACAAGTTGAGGCCATCATAGATCTTCACTTACTCTTGGTGAGGTAGTAAGAGGATCAAGTTGAACTAAATATGCTCCCACATCATCCCCTATTTCTTTTAATGGATTCGTCTTTAAATCTTCACCGTCTTCATTCAAAGAGGGGGACAACTACCATTGCTTTCATTGCAGCTTGTGAAATCAGCTTGCTTGCTTTCCTTTCTTGGCCTTTACTCATCATCTCTTGCACTCCAGGATTCCTCCAAGGATTTAGGGATCTTGAGCTTATAAGGGAAGCAAGTTGATCGTCTTTTCCATCACAACCAATCATCTTCATCTCAATGTTTCATATACTATCCAACTCTATCTCTTGATAGTTTCTTGGCTCGTTCACCTTGAGATTGTCATCGTTCAACCTATCATTTTCCATGTCATCATCATTCATATCCATGGCACACAAAGCTTGCAACCCGACCTTGATGGAAGCTATATCGGTATCGGTTTGAGCTTGCAAAGGTGGCCTACAAGGCTGTATTTTGAGTGAAAATTCAGCTGCCACAAGATGCCTTAAAGGAGTGCTTAGATGTGGTGAATGTCGAGCTTCAAATGCACCCAATCTTGAGGATCTGGAAGCCGAAAAATATGAAATTCGATTCAAAATTTTGAGTACCTTGGGATGGACTGGCTTGGAGCTCTTCTTTGAAGGCCTAAAGATAGCTAAACGAATGAAGGTGTTAAAGTTAGAAAAAATAACACTTCACAAGTGTTTCCCAATCCATTGTGTTATCACTTCCTCTGTTTTGTTGTTGTCACAAGCTGGTTTGATTAATTACATTGAATGGATCAAAATCACCTTAATGAGATACTTAATCACAGTCTTTTTGAGTCATTAGGTCGATAAATAGCTCGGTACTGCAAAATCAGTAGCAAGACTCGAAAAAAAAGTAAAAAATAACTCTCTAGGATCTAATTGCAAGTATGTAATGCAATTAATTAGAATCTAAAATTTAAACTCAAGAAAGAGAGACACCTTAGGCTTAGCTTCGATTTGTGTCAATGGGACAAATAACCAAAGAAGAGCACCTACATGTGAGCTAGGTAACGGTGTTTGCATGTTAGGGTCAGGATACGCTAGGTCAAATAGGGTCTTAGGCCGGATGCCTCATGGCAATCCCTACTTCTCCTTTTTCTTTGAGCGTTGAACCACTAGAGAAGAGGATAGGAACCTCTTTGAATAATATCAATAACCTAAGTAGCAAAAACATATAATAAAAAGAGAATTGATTTTTTTCACTTAACGTTCCTTCTTCTTTTTCCGAACAACCTTTTTCTTTGGTCTCAAAGTTAAATAAATTAGATACCAAGATTATGAAAGAAAGAAAGAAAGAAAGAAAGAAAGAAAGAAAGTGTAACTCCACTCTTAAATGTGTAATTTCTCTTTTGAATGTGCAAACTCCCCCCCTTTGAATTTGAATAACAGGTTGAAGATGGTCGGCCTCTTGATGATAGTGTAGGAGGCCAACAAGGTGGTGGTTATGGTCGGAATTTAGGATTTATGGCCAGAGTTGGTAAGGACAACAATAAGACATCTTTTGGACACCAAATCTCTACCTTTTGGACTCTAACAACTCAAAGACTCAACAATGATAAAAATGGACTGATTTGGTCATGAACACAAATGAATTTGAAAAGGGGAGTAAGGAAAAATATGAGATGGAGAAGATAGATGACAAACCTAGGACTAAAGAGCACACAACCCCTGATATAGTAGATCAAGAACCATGAACAACAAAGAATCAAACCTACTATTGTACAACCTGATTTGAAGGCGTAGAAACCTTGGAAGATGGGGTTTATTGGCTGAAATGAAGCACCAATCCAAAGGAGAATTGGGACAATCAAGAACAACAAACAAAACGCTCAAACTCTCTCAATTTTACGTGAACTAATAAGAGAATGATGAAACTTGTTTTCGAGAATCAAACATTCTTCTCAATTACAACAAATCTAAAAAAATTAACAAAGGGATAGGTGTTTATACTCCTGGAAGAGCCAACACCCTTATGTCATTACAGCACGTATTCTAATGTCTCAAAAACAAGTTAAAACATATTTTAAAAGATAATAAGTCACACGACTGAAAGACTTCTAAATAGACATGGAGAAACATACTTAAAACAAAGCAAGAAATGTCATAAAACTCCATTCCAACTTCAAGCTTAAACCTATACAAGTTGAGGCCTTCATAGATCTTCACATAGGCTTGGTGAGTTAGTAGGAGGATCAAGTTGAAGTCGAGATGCTCCCATATAATTCTCTCCTTATTTGAATGGATTTGTCTACAAATATTCATTGTCTTCATTCCAAGAGGGTGACAACTACCATAGATTTCATTGTATCATGTGAAATGTAGCTTCCTAGCCTTCCTTTCTTGGCCTTTACATCTCTCGCACCATAGGATTCCTCCAAGGATGTAGGGAGCTTGATCTTCTAAAGGGAAGCAAGTTGACCGTCTTTCCATTACAAGCAATCATCTTCATCTCGACATTGCATATAATATCCAACTCCATTTCTTGATCATTTTTTGGCTCGTTTACCTTGAGATTTTCATTTTTCAAACTATCTTCCTCCATGTCATCATCACTCATATCCCTTGGTGCACAAGGCTTGCAAAACGGCCTTGATGGAAGCTATATCAGCATCGATTTGAGCTTGCAAAGGTGACCTGCAACGCTGTATTTTGAGTGGAAATTCAGCTTCCATAAGATTCCTTAAAAGGGTGTCGAGCTTCGAAGGCATCCATTCTGAGGATATGGAAGCCAAAAAATCAGCCGTTTGATTCAACATTTTGAGTACTCGGGATGGGCTGGTTTGGAGCTCTTCTTTGAAGGTCTGGTCATGTGAAAGATAGCTAAAACAAGGAAGGAATTAAAGTTAGTAAAAAATAACACCTCACAAGTGTTTCCCAACCCATTGTGTTTATCACTTCATCTCTTTTGTTGTTGTGACAAGATGGCTTGACGAATTTCCTTGAATGGATCAAATTCACCTGATTTAGATACTCAATCACAACTTTTTGGAGTTATTAGGTCAATGAATAGATCGGTATTGCAAAATCAGTAGCCATGCTCAACAAAGAAAAGAAAAAACAACTCTCTAGGATCTAAATACAAGTATGTAATGCAACTAATTAGGATCTAATATTTGAACTCAAGAAAGAGAGATACCTTTATCTTGGATTTGATATGTGCCAAAGGGACAAATAGCCAAAGAAGAGAATCGGTTGTGTGATGTGAGCTAGGTAATGGTGTTTGCCAGTTATAGTTAGGCTAGGCTAGATCGAATTGGGTCTTAGACTAGAGGGCTCATGGCAATCCCTACTTCTCCTTCTTCTTTGAGTGTTGAACCACTAGGGAAGAGGATAGACACCTCTTTGAATAATATTAATAACCTAAGTAGCTAAAAAATATAATAACAAGAGACTTGATTTTTTTGCACTTAACGTTCCCTCTTCTTCTTTTTTAACCACCCTTTTTTGTATTTTTTTTCGTCAAATTTAAAGGAATTAGCTACCTAAATTATGAAAGAAAGAAAGAAAGTTTAATTGCTCTATTCAATGTGTCCATTGTATTACTGCTCTCTGTAATGTGTTCAATGTTTGAATGCTCTTTTGAATGTGCAAACTGCCTTCTTTGAATCTGAAGAACGAGATGAAGATGGTCGGCCTATTGATGATGGTGTAGGTGGCCAACAAGGTTGTGGTTATGGTCGGAATTTAGTGTTTACGGTCAGAGTTGGTAAGGAAAACGATTAGACGTCACATGGACTTGATTTGGCCTCCAAAAAATACAATTCAAACCAGCTATCTAGTCCTCCCTTAGATCTGCACAGTCTCACAAGAAGATTCAAACACACACAAGACAAGAACAACAAAAAAACTCAAGCACAAATTTCAGAATTTCGGCAATGGAAAATCAGATTTTAGAGGGTCGAATTTAATTGTACTTGAAGGTAGAAGGTGTCGAATTACCTCTGATACCGATTTGATACGGATTAGCTCCTCAATGGCTCAATCTAAATGCAAATCTCTACCTTTTGGACTCTAAAAACTCAAAGACTCAACAATGGTGAATATGGAAAGATTTCGTCATGAACACGGATGAATTTGACAAGGGGAATAAGGAAAATTCTGAGATGGAGAAGATAGATGACAAACCCGAGAGTAACGAGCACACAACCCTTGATCTAATAGATCAAGAACCATGAACTACAAAGAATCAAACCTACCCTTGTACAAATTGATTCCAAGGTGTGGAAATCTTGGAAGAGGTGGTTTGCTTGACTGAAATGAAGCACCAATCCAAATAAGAATTGACACAATCACAACAACTAGCAAGAACAACAAACTAAGGCTCAAACTCTCCTAGTTTCAGGTTAACTGACAAGAGAATGGTGAGATCTGTTTCGGAGAATCAAATGTTCTTCCCAGTTACAACATATATGAATAAAATGACAAAGTAAGAGGCTTTTATATTCCTATAAGATCCGACCCCCTTATTTCATTACAACACATATTCTAATGTCTTGAAAATAAGCTAAAACATATCTTAAAATTAATAAGTCATACGACTGAAAAGACTCATAAATAGCCATGGAGAAACACACTTAAAATAAATAAAGAAATGTCATAAATCTCCATTACAACTTCAAGATTAAACCTCTACAAGTTGAGGCCTTCATATATCTCCAAATAGGCATGGTGAGTTAGTAGGCAGATCAAGTTGAAGTAGAGATGCTCCTGCATCAATTTTGCACATCAGGAACAAGTAGACCATCGACGTTTACACGATCTAGATCTATCACCTTGACGATGTTTGACCCTTATATGAACGGATCAACTCTTGGGGGCCCATAAGTCCCTACCTTGTTGCGCAACTTCACCCCCCATGTTGCGTACGACATCTACAAAGCGATTGTGAGTTTTTGTCTTTTAGGTGTTTTTTATTATGCTACAAATTTTATGCAAATCCAATGGTTTTACTGATTATCCATAAGAACTGTAACCAAAATATAATTATAAGAATTTAAATACTGTCTATCCATAAAATTTTGCAAGGAAGAACATTTAACTTCCAACATAGGTATGTGTGTATGAGGGGCTTGTCTATGGATGAGTATTCGTCAGAGGTAGAATCTATTGCTGCAGGCCTTCAGCTTATTTCCTCTTTGATATACGTTTATGTGGATTGTTCGAGAGATGGAAGCGAGAGACTAACTCATTTCACATGCCTTTTGTTGACATGACAATCATGTTGCACGATGTTCACATTCAAATGAAGTTAAACATCAATGTAAGGGTGATGAGGATCCCATTATAGGAGCGACTTAAGGGAAAGAATGCCACCATATCGAAAAAGTTGCAAGATGCAAAGGCTTTCTTGGGAATTTATGTAAGGACGTCCAACATTTTGCACACACATATTAAGGCAAGGTATAAAGCCATACATGTCAGACATTAACAAGTTGTGTGGGTCTACTAGGGTTTACTTGTTCCCCGATAAATCACAAGATAAGATCCCGCTCTTAAACCTTGACTACGTTTGCAACTTGGAAAAAGTTGGAGAGTGGGTCCAGTAGCTTCACTGTATCGGGATTTGGGGATGTCGTCATGGGCTGACTGCAAGCAGATATCCACATGTTACATGCTCATACTGTTAAGTATTTGTTTGTTGAATAATAAGTCATTATTTGTAGTTAATATAAATTAATTATTGAATACCTAAATAAATTATTTAGAGTTGGATAGACTCATACTTCCTGATGTTACATCCCGAGCGAAGTGTATGGGATGGTGGAATGCCTTTTGCAAAGGTGTGGACTCCTCCTGCTGAAGCTGGATATGGGAGGAACTACCAGGCTGAATTGGATGAAATGACCGCGTATTAGGTTAGTTTTGTTTAAATTACTATCACATCACACGTTAAATGTCAAATAAATAGAAATATATATGTTGTGATAAAGGTTAACTAGAGACCATACAGTGTCCTCGACTTCTCAATGCCCAACCTCACACTGTCACTCTTTCATGGTGTGTTGGCATTCGGTCATGACGTGACCAAACCGCACATGCTTGATCGAGTTGTGAGGTAGTTTGGTCAGGTCTGAAGGACACCAAGGTCACTAATAACACTCAACATGGGCCATCAATTGGGGAGTGTGAAGGCGTACGTAGTGGAGTACACCAAGTAGGATTGGGTTTGGGATTCGATTGATTTCTTGCATTGCCTTGGACAATTTAAGACCCGTCTCTAAGCATGGTTATGAAGTAAGTACGGATTGCACGGGATGGTATATCCTTCCCACCCACCCTCGTATCCTCCTACTATCAAAGTTGTAGGACATGTAAGTTTATTTTTACATCAGTGTATTTATTAAATCCTTATCATCTTTCTTATATTTACGTATTATATTGCTCCATGTCTTTATAGTTTATACAATATGTTATGGTCTATATTAGTCCTTATTATGAGCAAGACTAGTACCAACCCAATGATATGTGACATGCCATTAGAACGAGTTTCAACGACTTGCGGCCTTATGATTACCCTTGATTTAGTAGGTTGTCATCATTTTGTTGCTACTTGTTTTTGCGATTAGTTGTTGTGGATGTTTCTGAATGGTTTGTTTGGATGATTTGTTGTGGATTTTGTGGATGTTACATTAATTATGTGTTGGATGCTTAAGTTTGACATAAGTTTCTATAAGTTCTCACAATGCAAGTGAAATCACTTAAATAGAACAATAATGAGAAAAACACCATGCATATATTACTTGGTCAAGATAATACGTAATACAGTTGCTTCATAATAAACATTACAAAAACAACTACTCAGTCAGGTCTACAGGAGTAGGACATGATTTTCTAAAGCGTCGCGCTATAACTTGAAGATCATATGTGAAAGCGGTCATGCATTCGAGTAGAGAAGGAGGGACGGAAATGACCGAATCTTCATGATGATAACTCCAAAATATATGCAAGGGAGGGAGTGGAGGTGATGGATGTATGAAAACCTATTAAAAATATTAAAATTAAAAACAATATAGCTTAATATGATAGACTTGATATAAAAGACAAAATATGAAAGACTTAAAAAACCACAATGTTGCTCCGCGGGTATGTGACCAAGAAATATGATTGAGAGCTCTTGCTCGGGGATATGGTATGGCCCCTCCCTTATAGGAAAGTGTGTGTTTGTGTTGTTTTCTCCAAAAATAACTTATACTGGTTGAATTTAGTGGCAAAAATGACCCCCATATCACAAATAGTAAACCACTTATGTTAGATAGCCTGTGGCCAAGTGTAATCCTTGTTCAATCTGTATATTATACTTTACTTAGTCTCGAGCGATATCATCATCTTGCTTTGTGCATCACAATCCTATTCCACTGTCCTAACCATGGAATCTCTACCGTGTGTTCGATCGTCTTTTTCCCATCCAAGACCAAATGACATAGATTGGTAACCACAGTTCCCATCAAGACTATCTTATACCATCCTTGGATCCACCGCCTCATACATTCTGGCTAAATAGTGTGATATTCTTGTTGATAAGTAGTATGGGAACTTTTTTGGCTCGCAAGTTAAACAACTGTCTCTGGCGGTGGCTTTTGGATTTTAGCTTCTTTGCTGGTGTTTGCTCCTTTTCGACCTCAAAATACTCTCATGCGCATGTGAGTCTTTTGTTTATTTCACCAACTATTCTCCCTTTGTGTTTGAAGTTAGCTGACACTTCAAGTTTTGTCTATTCAGGACACACAATTGAAGCTTCAGTTCAATAAGTTTTATTCTATTCATTGTTAATTCGTACTATGTTGATATCACGTTCTTAATTTCATTTCTTTGTATAATTAATTAGCCTATCAAACTGAATATTATGATTATTGGCATAAACTTCTAATAGGAAAACTTTGTAATTGTGTCCACTCTAGTTGCATGCCATAATTAGAGGAGGAAGCAATCCACATAGTCAGAATTCGAAGACACACTTGTTGGCTCGTCTTAGTTGTTGAGATTTGTATACGTTGGTGCACTTATCTCATCTCAAGGACTATGATTTGTAGACTCCTTTTGGCAGCTCATTCTAACTATGTCTATCCTAGATATCAAACACATTTTATAGGGATCTGGTAAGCGAGTTTAGAATGCGGACGTGTCTTTTATTTGATGGTAGAACATAAGAATTAACGTGAATAGTTGGCAAAGAAATACGATGATTTGAACTAGAATGAATATTATAAATGGATTAGAAAAGAGGAACAACCACCCCAAAACAATAATCATAAACATCTTTCAAACATGTTTTAAGTTGAGTTCTACAAAAACTAAAATTACAATAAAAAATAATGTTCTCTGTGGGATCAACCCTTACTTATCACTTACTTTTGTATCTGGTTGCTTGGAAAAATAAATTAATCTTGACAGTACATAAGGACAACACGTCAAATTTGGCGTCGTTTTTGGGGAAAGCTTAAAACATTAGGTTAGACGGTATGAGTCTATCTTATGATCCACACCACCAGATCTCACAACAATCCTTTGTTTTAGAACTATGCAGAAATCGAGAAGCTAAGGGAAGAGAAGTTTCAAAAATCCATGGCGGATGTTGTAGCAATTGAAGCAGCAACCAATGCTGCACTCCAACATAGAGACACAACCAAAGTTGCACGATTGGAGATCATGATGATGAGGGAATTGTTCAAGCAATGCCTTTCCCCACAACTAACCACAGTTGTCCTACCAACACTGATGGAAGGCATGAATTCCAAGCTGAAACCTGAACTAATCCATCTATTGCCGAAGTCTTACAAACTAAGTGGCAAAGATCCCATCAAGAATATAGGCCAATTTCACTCTATATGCGCAAGCATGAGCCTGAGGGGAGTCACGGATGATCAAATCATGAAGGGAACCTTTCCTTTCTCACTAAAGGATAGTGATGACTAGTGATACTACTATGTCCCAGCTAGTACTATAAGATCTTGGACATATATGCGAAAGACATTTCTACACAAGTATTTCCCAGTGAAGAAGGTTAACAATCTCATGAAAGAGATTGCTTCTTTACAACAGGAGAGAAAAGAGACACTCTATGAATATAGAGAGCGATTTAATAAACCGATCGCATGTTGTCCACAACATCAAATGGAGCAAATAGACTTGATGAATAGTCTCTATTATGGTCTTCTAGACCCGGTGATAACCCTATTTGATGCAGCCTCTGGCGTTAGTCTCCTTGACAAGACACTGGAGAAAGAAATGAAGGTATTCAACGAGATGTCTAAAGGAATGCGACAGCTAGGGTCATCTTCATCAACAATAGGACTGCATGTTGTAAACTCCTCCAATCTACCAACGGACATATCCGATCTAAAGGAAATGGTGAAGAGATGACAATAGTTGTGTTTTCTAGTCGTATTTCAAAACAATCAAATTTAGGCAAAAAAACAAACGCGACTCTTAGTGCAAAGAAGGCAAGATTAAACGTCTCGACCTCTTTTAAGTCCTAAACTTCACTAACTTCTATTAACTAGAATATAGAGGAAGTAAGAGATCCCATAAGAGACATCGGCCTATTTAGGCTTTGATTGGTCAAACCGAAGTATAAAGCAAATGGGGTTTTTTGATTTCGAAAAAACTACGAAAACAATGGTAAATGGTTTTGGAGAACTAATTGAAGAATGTTCTTAGAAAAGAAAATCCTTTTCATTTGGTGATGCATATCATTTTGATTTCATAGAGCACATATTTACCCTATTCCTACACAACAATTATCTAGCACCTCAAACCAAGCATATTAGACCTATCCAACTTGATTAAATACAACGAACGCAATAGTTCAAATCAATGTAAGCAATAAGAAAAGAACACCGGTGAATAGGCTTTCAGAGACTAGCCTACAATGCAATTCATTATACAAAAGACCTAGTTCAAACAGAATCTAAGTTTTTTGTGCTTGTTTCCAAGGAATAACTTAAGACGAATGCCATTAATCTATCCTAACATGTAAGAATAACAATCTCAATCCTAGGTGATAAATATAGCATAAAATATCAGAATTCAATAGCATTATAATTCAGAGATAGCAACCAAAAAATGCTAAACCAAACCAAAATCACTCAACACATCATACCAAATAACACTTCAAAGCTTTACTAAGAATTGGGGCTTTAGCCCTCCATAACAAGTTCTACGAAGATAAAATAGTAAGAATTCATGGCTAACTTGTAGAGAAAGCTCTCAAAAACCCCAAAGAAAAAGTGCATAAAAACTCTCAAGAACAAAGTACAAACTCCAAATTCTGAATTCTAAAAAGTGACAATTTATTCTAATTCTAAAGTCCTATTTATAGGTTAAGGCAACTAACCCTTAAAAACTAATAAAACAATTTAATTAACTAGGAAATCAAGAATAAAACCTGAGGAAATCATAACAAAAAGATAGTAAAAGACTCAATCTTTTATTCTCGTCTGGAAATTGGCGGGCGTCAAAGTGTCTTCTATAAACTTGGTGACTCTCACATCGGCGGGCGCCGCTGAAGCATAGGCGGCTTCTGAAATGAGATCAATCTTCGACTCCTTCCGCTCCTTCGTCATCTTCAATTTTATCTTCACTTCTTCCTTAGCTTTTCTTCATTTCTAAGAAGCTGCATAATACCCCGAATCAGAAATATAGTGCCAGATAATGGAATGGACCAAATATGTCACAATAATACCCATAAGTCCAGTAAAATGATGCTAAATATAAGATCATAGACGCGTTGTATACGTTCCTATCAAACATCCCACACTTAAACTTCTACTCATCTCGAATGGAAAAGAATACCACTCTACTCTCAATAATTCCCATGTAGAAAGCCCAAGTATAAAAACAATCACATAGAATGTAACACCCAACAAGCTCATCCCTATTCCTATCAAACCTATACATCACCGTCTAGTCTTAATGTAGAATGCTCTCAATCCTCACAATATTAGTCACTCATAATCATATAATCATGTACCCCAAGTAACCGTAGCTGATAAAAGTAACGAACATCCTAAGTCTCCTCTAAAATAAAGGTCAAAAATCAAAAAGAAAAATCATATCACCATCCTACACATCTCTTCCTCAAACACCAAGTAATGGCCTACTCATCTAGATAATGTCCATCTATACAACGAATCTCAACCACCAATTCCTAGAGTCAAGATCCGCCTAGCACAATCACAACATTATCCATCAAACAACGGAAAAGAAGTCTAATCCTAGTATCTACTCCATACCATCGTCGAACGTGTGTCTCCAAATCTCCCAATAGAAAATTAATGATAAAAAATTCCTCACATCATATGTAGAGTAAGATCAAGATACTCCATCGGGAGAGATCTAAATGCTTAAGCTCAAATAAGAGGTGAAAATAAAATAGATATTATTCTGCACCTTATCGCTCCTTGTGAAACTTACCCGAAACACTCCTATACTCCATCAACTTATGTCACCGACGCCAAAATGTGGAAAAGAACCATCCTAAACACTCAAATTATTTTTACTTCAATTCTTGCTTAAGCGCCCTTTCAGTTTTCACTTAACACTCCCATCAATAATGATGTCACCCACCTCACAACTCTCTAAATCTCATTTTTCCAGGCCTAATGCCAGCCAGATTTACTTGCTTACTCATCCCAGGATTTAATATTGTCTCTTTTCATTTATGCCTTTTTCAACTTTTTAAAGATTTATAAAGAGTATGTACAAGAAATGAATATAATCTACCTCCTACTTAAAAGAAGCATTGTCCTCAAGGCTAATATCAAACATAAATGAAGAGAAAGAGGAAAATAGAAGAATACCGTTGTTGTTGTGTTGGTGGTGGATAACCTGGGTACTAGTACCTAGCAAAAGTATCCCGCTACTGTATCAGCTGCATCATCGTCTGCATCTGCTCATCCTGAGGGGCCCAACGTGCGTCTTGCGCAACCCAGTGAGCGTCTTGAGCAGTCCAGCAAGCATCATGGGTAGTTGTATAGTCGATAAAGTAGTTATCCAAGCTCTCTGAGCTCGCTCGTAGGCCAGGCAACCATAATCATAATCCTACTTTGCTGCAACTGCTGGTGGAGGAGGAGGAGGAGGCATATAAATGCCATCCCAGCTGTGAAGGTCCAATTCCGTGTAGTCTTTGCTCGGGAATGGAAAAGTCTCGGGCCTAGGAAGCACAAATGAATGCTCATTCTCGATGTTGAAGAGATAAATATGGACCTCCCAATCAGCTCTTCCTTGCTGGCGCAAAATATCGGTCTGAATCATGTGAAAGTCCCTCATCCAGATAGCGTTGAACCGATACATTTGAGAAACCTGCTCCTCATAAAGGCAGTCAAGACCTAACGCGTCCGCAATCAATGTAATAATCCCTCTAATGTTAATTCTTCCAGGAATTTCACTCTGTAACTTCAAACAAGTGTTCAGAAACAAACCTACCCAATCCACAATCGCGGTGTCGTTCCATGTGAAAGTCCACATTGCCCTCAAATCGGTATGGGAGATCTTGTTAACCTCCGGTTGGCTAGAGAACGCCATATAAATCACCTTGAGGGTGAGACGAAGGTAGGGGTGTGACCACGAATAGTTTAATTCGTGATGCTCGATTTGTAGTTCAACCTAGTGGACCTGATCCAGAAGCCAAATTGGCCATGCTCCTCTACGGTGAAAGGTACATGCGTTGCATTGACACCAAAGATATCACGAAAATTCTGAAATGTAAGCTGTACCGTTTGTCCACCCAAGCTGAACTTGATCATCTATGCACTCTCGTTGATTTGGAGAGTCCATAAAAACTCTAACGTCCAACTCACGTACGTCGGCGCGTACTCATCCAAAAACCCACCCAAACCGGCGTGAGTGCAAATCTCCTGCAAACAGAAGCTGATTTCTAACTCCCAATTGAAGTTGGTGTGGAAAAACATGGTGCTCATGACGTCTCGGTTATGCATATTAGGATTGCCTTTTTCTTAGAAGGCCCATGGCTCGGACCAGCCCCGAAGGATGAAGAAACGGTGTGTGGAACTCATACTCAAATCAAAGAATGGAAAAGTTTGGCAAAAGAAAGTACCAAAAAGGCGAGGAGAAGGGTAATCGGCGGGCGCGGTTGGAGGTTTGGTGGGCACTGAAGCGTCTTTTGCATAATCATCGAGATTGGACAGTGGCAGGCACATAAATTTTCCAGCGGTCACCGGAATCTTCACAGAGAACTCTGAGTTTAACTGTAGTGTGCACAACTTGGGAAAATCTTCCTCTCATAATCATACTTGAATCTGCGAGCGCCAAAGTTGATAGGTGGGTGCCGAAATACTGGAGCAGAAACTGAATGAACAAAGAACTTCCAACCTGTTGGTCCAAACAACTTCCAATCGATCCAAATCACCCCTTAATTTGTAGATCGGAGGACGACAAAGATAATGGTTTGCATTTAGGCCACATGTTTCGACTGGAATTTGAGAATCTCACTTCAGAAGAATGGTCGGCCGGTGCCGAAATTTTATACGGGCGCTGAAATTGGGACATGGATAAATTTTGGGTTTTTGCTCGAAATTGGAGGAGAAAGGATGGGATTTTAACGGGTTCGTGGTCGTGGTAAAAATTAGAAGAAGGAGATGGATTTTAAAGTGGTGAATTGGAAGGAGAGGGAGGATTTTTGTTTGGTGTGGTTAGGGTTTTAGGAAAGTTGATGGGGGGAAGAAGAAGATGATGAGAGGGTAAAGGCATTTTTATAATTTTGTGTTTTGGCTTTGATTTTCGAGAGTTCTCACCAAAAACTCACACACTCGTCAACTCTTTCTTTTTACACAACTCTTTTATTTTTTATTCGATCTCATTGACCATCTCACACGTAAGAAACACTTCATCACTCACTTTTTTTTTACACTTGATACCTTTTCCCTCATTTCTTATCTCAGTCCCACAATATTTTTTGTTTTTTGTTTTTCTCTCATCTCTATTCTTTTACACTCTATTTTTTGACTATTCATATCTTTTTCACACTCAACATGTTTTCCTCACAAAACCTCGCTTCCACTCGGTTTTGAAAAACTTTGGTTCAAAAGACAAAACAGTTTTACAATATAGCTCAAAATTTGTTTTATGAAAAACGACTCAAAGACTCGATCTAACCTATGGATTCAAAACGCAACCTAAACTATGATAAAAAAAACTACCTTGCTTGGCTTGCCTCCCGAGAATCAACTCGTTTAGAATCATGGCTTGACTCTCATCTGGCCAATCTCACGGAAGATTTTTCCACACACTTGGGAGTTTTCACTTGCCAAATTTTAAGACAGTTAGAATTCCAGCTGCATGAGTACGCCCTTTTTGGTGTTTCTTCCTAGGATTTCTCTCCCCTAGGTCCGAACTCCTTCTTGGCTTCCCCACACTTAGACTGTTCTGGGATCCCTCTAGTGTCGTGCTCAAACTGCACAAGTATATCAACATCTCGGGGACTAGGTCCTCTTGGTAAACTTAGTTTGGTGTTCGAGCCCGGAAAAACTAGTTCAAACCCGTTGAGGGAATAAACCAATGGATCATCGATGTTCTTACCGTCCATTGTGAATGTAATAGCTTTTCCACCGAATCCAAAGATAGTTGTGCCTAATCGCACATTTATAACCGCGCTTGTGGTTTTCATAAACAGTATCCCTAGAATGACGGGAACTACCTTAGGCTCATACTCAATTTCCATTACGTGAAAGTCTATGGGGAAAGTAAACTCATCCACACGAACCTATAGGTTTATCCACTTTATTGAGTGGGATTATGTTTTTCTTGTCATCCAATTGAATGGTGAACATATATGTTCTCCGATTTACAAGATCATAATAAAGGTAAGAAGGGAGAATGTTAATAGACGCACCTAGATCGAGCAGGGCTTGGTCGACATCTGATACGGAATTAAGTCCCAAAGGGATTGTGTTAAAGATGATACGATTTTATACTCCATGATAATATGAGACTAAGCGATAAACTATTGTTTTAAGTTTCATGTAATATTTTATAGTTCTAAATTAACTAATTAGAATCCTGTTATAGTTACACTAGTCTACACATATTGTTTATTTAATTAGGAGATTCATATACTTTGTTTTCTTCATAGTTTGGCCTTTATGTTAGTTGGGTGTAGTAATTAGTTTTATTATATTTAGTTTAGTTTAATGTCTTTTACTATTTACGAAATAAAGTCATATATAAGGCTTCAACTTATCATTAGTAAATGAGATTAGCTTTTGTTCCAACAAAAAGATCGCTCCCAAGAGAGTACGTTAATCTCAAACACAAAAACTCCCTGAGAGAGTATCGATTCGCATCCAGACACTAGTTATGTCGTTTGTGTCAATTCATCATTGGATTGCTGAATTTGGCCAACCAAGGAAAGCTCTTCGTGCTCCTAGTTCATCAACGATTCTAGGTTATGTGGATTTATAGAAGACGAAGGTTGGTAAGTCGTGCAACAAGGGATTAGCATTCCCGTTCAATTGGGGGGTTCTTGATGTCATTCTTATCGACTTAAGTCCAAACTATCCATCACTTTAGCCATTCATTTGTTTCACTTTGCCATCAATTGTTCTAATCTGATTTGCCTTTGTTATTTTAGTAGATTCATTGCCTAGATCTCAATCGAAGAGGCTAATCCCCATATCAACATCCATTTCACGATGTATATGGGAATAGTAAACATCCCGGGATCCTCCTTCTTCATTGTCATGTACATGGTGTTCTTCTTTGTCCACTTAATAGCCTTTTTCTCTTGCTTTTTCTGTGTCGTTGTGATTCATCTAAAATGGCGCGCAGCGACCGGATTCGTCGTCATCTCTGTGTAGAGGAATGAGTCTTCATCGAAGTTGCTTAATGACTCAATCAAACTCCTTCGTGTCTCATAGATTTCCAAATCTCTCAGAGTTGATGATAATGTCTCATCATAGGGTATCTCTTCTCCACAAAACATCTCTTTGTTCTCACAACTGATTTTCACGACATGTCGTACGGTGTGGGAGTCTACTATCTCATCGATGTGTGAAGAGGAATCACGAAACACATTCGGTTATGACGGTTACCCAAGTGTGATGGATAGTTCTCCTCGAAGTTGTTAGATATAACAATTGGTCAAAAGAGACCTCGAAGGGGTGGTACTGGTTTGTGGTGTAACTTGTTTGATTCGTCAATGTCCAAGCTAAGATGACGGTGAGGGCTTGGTGACGTCTCCTTGCTGATTTTGAACTCTTTAAGTTCATTTTTCATCATGGTGTCTCACACCGTATATAGAGCGTCGATCACCGGAGTCAAGCTCATGTTCGTCTCCTGGTGCCCTTAAAATGTAGCTCAGATCTGTACATTTGTACCATAACCCTTGTTCCTGTAGCTCTATGTAATCCCGACATTTGCGAGATTCCTTGCAAATGCAGGAGTTCTCTCTTCGGAGATGCTCTTCTTCTCTATACTTAGCCTCGTATAGCACTCCAAGAGCTGCAACATCTATCTCTATATCTTCAAGGGTTATACGTAGTTTGCGTAGGTCTTGACTTAGATTGTCGATGCCATCATTCCAGTTCTCCGAATCTCAACTAGGAGTGCTGAAATAATCTTTCTCTCCTCATCTTGATCAGACTGGAGAGTTCCGGTAGAAGGGTGGTGGTCGCCAGAAACTTCCCATAAGGGAAATGACCACATTAAAAGTATGATGGTCGCTCATTTGTGTATTAGCAAATTCGAGCTCTTCATCAATACATAGGCGGGCAACGGGTAGAGGGGTGGTAAGCGCCTAAATAGTTTATGTTTTCCTCAAAGTCTGCCTCAGATTTTTGGTAGGCGCCGATCATTCTTCTATTTTCTTCGAAAATTGTTTTGAATTTTTCATTTTCTGCCTGACGGGCGCCGGTAGATTGGTTGCAGGCACCAAACATGTCTCTGTATTCTGAGGTTCTCGGTTCTGGATTTCAGTGACTGCCGATAGTAGAGAGGCGGTCGCCAAAAGGTGTTATGTTATTTTCAGAATCAACCTCAAAATTTCTGTGGGCGCCAAAACCGTAGCAACGGGCGCCGCTACCTGTTCTGTCTTTTCTTGTTTGGCTTCTACAAGCTCATTAGAACTTTGGATCTCGTCCTCCTCTTCAAAATTGTTCACCTCCTTCTCTAGAATATCTTTATACACTCCCGACACACTTACATTACATATGTCAGAATCTTCTCCATTTGGGATGGGAGACGGCCCAAAATTTGTTGTTGAAGTTGTCCTATGATTTTGGATATTTGAGTCACATGTTACTGTAGAGTGACCACCAAATCATTGATTTTGGTGATGGCAACGGTAACTTGTGTTGAGGCCACCTTGTAGGTCGGTGTTGCTCGCAGCGAGTGCTCGTATCATCTCGTCATAGGATTGCTGGTTTTGACAAGAAGGAAGGTTGAGTTGATTCTCGGTATTTTTCCACCTAAATTTAGGATGGTTCCTCCAATGCTAGTTACTTCGGCCTTGATAGAGGGCCTTGACATGTATTGTTTAGAAACCAACCACATTCACCTCTTCCTAGAATGACGAACAAGCATTTGTAGGATGTAAGTCATCACCGCATGATTCACATGCCTTCACTTGATGAGTGTTGCCTCGGAGCTTTAGCCTCATGATTTCTTCCTTAAGTAGCGTTACCTCGCCGAATTCATCTTTGATAGCGCTAGACACACTCTTTCCTTTCATGTCCATTATATTGTCTCGAGTCATATGCTAGGGTAGCGAATATCTTCATATGTGTTGAATGAGTTAAGCCTAATATGTTCACTTGGCATGCCACGTTAATCATTCGGCGGTCACCCTCATGAAGACCGCTATGTAGGTACAAGACCAAGTCATGGTCCTAATATCCATGATATGGGCAGGTCATGATTAGCTTCTTAAACCTCTCAAGATATTCGTAGATAGACTCGCTACCTTCTTGCTCGATGTTGCAAATCTGCTTCTTCAATGCGTTGGATTTAATGGTGGGGTACTTATCTAGGAAAAGCTTCTTCTTATACACCCAATTTGTAATACTTCCTGGAGCAAGGGTGTGGTACCATTCCTTCGCAGTATCCTTCAAGGAGAAGAATAAGGATCTCATTTTCATTTGCTCCTCATCCACATCCAATGGTTGAAGATTGACGCAGACCTCCACAAATTCGTCAAGGTGTTGGATGAGATCCTCTATCATCGTGCCGCTGAATTTGGATAGTAAGTGAATTATCCATGTCTTTAGTTCGAAATTTCGGCCACCTGGGAGTGGTGGTAGAGCTAGAGTTCTTGTTGTAAAACCCAAGTTGGGCGGTGTCAAAGCATCCAAAGTTTTATCCATCTCTTTGACCAAATTTTCAGCCACTTCTTCTCTTTGTTCCCAGATTCTTCCTCGTCTAAGATGATGAAATTCATATTCTATCTCTGCAATGGGTGAAATTGGAGAAGAGTCAGCAGAACAAGCATGAACCATGTAAGTGGTTCACGCTAGTAAATGTTCAAACAAAGTCTAAATAATATGTCGATATGTTATGCCTCCCCGACAACGACGCCAATTTGACAAGAGATGCGTTTGCCGATCTTATTTCAAACTAATCAAATTTAGGCAAAAACAAACAAATGCAACTCTTAGTGAAAACAAGGGAAGACTAAATGTCTCCACCTCTTTTAAGTCCTAAACTTCACTAAATTCTATTAACTAGAATACAGTGGAAGTAAGGGTCAAATTCTATAGGAGCGGCATCGACTTATTAGGCTTTGATTGGACAAATCGACTTACCAAACAAATGGGGTTTTGTGGTTTGGGAAATGACTAGAAAACAACGGTAAGTGATTTTGGAAAACTAATTGTGAGAATGTTATTAGCAGAGAAATCCATGTCATTTGGTGGTGTATATCATTGTGATTTCATAGAAAACATATTCTAGCATTTTTACCCTATTACTATTTACTATACAACAATTATTGAGCACCTCAAACCGAGCATACTAGACCTATCCAATTTGTTTAAATACAACAAATGCCTATAGTTCAAATCATTGGAAGCAATAAGCAAAGAACACCATGGAATAGGCATTAGCAACTGGCCTACAATGCAAATTTCTACACAAAATACCTAGTTCAAAACGAATCAAAGTTTTCATGCTTGTTTCAAAGGAATAGCTTAAGACAAACTCTATTAGTGTATCCTAACATGTATAAATAACAATATATATCATATTAGTACAATATAGCATCAAAAATCAGAATTCAATAGCATTATAATCCTGAAAAAAGCAACCAAACAGTGCTAAACCGCACCGAAATCACTCAACACATCATACTAAATAACACTTCAGAGCTTTACTAAAAATTGGGGCTTTATTCCTCTATAGCAGGTTCTACAAATATAGAACGTAAAGAATTCATGGCTAACATGTGGAGAAAGCTCTAAAGCCCCCCGAAGAACAAGTGTGTAAAATCTCTCAAGAACAAAGTACCATACTCCAAATTCTGAATTCTAAAAAGTGATAATTTAATCTAATTCTAAGGCCCGATTTATAGGTTAAGGCAACTAAATCTTAAAAACGAGTAAAATAATTCAATTACTGGGAAATCAAGATTAGATTAGAGGAAATCATAACAAAAAATAGTAAAAAGACTTAGTCTTTTATTCTCGTCTAGAAATCGGTAGGCGCCTAAATATCACCGATAGCCTCCGGATAATGGAATAGACCAAATATGTTGTAATAATGTGAAATATATTGCCGGATAAATGTCATCGATAGCCGCTCGAATCTGAAATATAGTGCCGGATAATGGAATAGACCAAATATGTCGTAATAATGTCCATAAGTCTAGTAAAATGATGCTAAATGGACGCTCATAAACACGTCGTAGACGTTACAATCAAGAGACTATCATTACAAGGAACATCACCACAACCTAAGCCGTGTGAAATTTGTGAAGAGCTATTACATCCCACGGATATGTGGCCACAACTACAAGAGGTGAACCCAGAGATAAACGTAGGTGGCAATTATGGTCCTCCTCGCCCAAGAATGTTCCTATACAACAATTTCGATCCACCATGGTGGAACAATAAAAAATAAGAGATTTTAGGAACAATGAGCAATATCCGAAGAGGTAGTATGAGCCAAGGCCACCACAATAGGATAGGCAACCCAAAATGGAAGATCTACTACATTCATTGGATATCAAGGTAGGAGCTCATGTCAATGAGATGGCCAGTCAATTCAAGCAAATCGAGACAAAATAGGTCAATAATGCAGGCCGTAGCAAATCTTGCAAATCTTGAGATGAGAATTTCATACGTCCTCCTTCAAACACAAAATAAAATCCCAAAGAAAACGTCAGTGTTGTGCTTGAGACGGCAGATTTGGGAAAATCCATAGACAGATAAATTACCACCAGTGAATTCCCCACAGGAACTGCTCAAAATTGTGTACGCCGCGCCCTTGTCTTTTCTGTCTCATCCTTCCCGAGGTGTCTAAGCTATTCCTTGAAATTTTATACATGAATTTGAAGGACGAGAAGAAATACCATAAGTCTCACCGCGTTCCACGATAAAAAAACTGTGCCCTGTGGCCAACAGTTTGGTGTAAAAAGAACAATTTATAGTCTTTCCCGACGCGCCCTGCGACAGAAGATCTGTCTAAGGAAGAAGTTTTGAGCCTCCAAAACCAACGCGCCCATGTGCCTTAACGCCATACCCAGTGGCTAATTATTATGTACCCTGCATCGAGTTCCCTGAGAGTGCCCTTCAGAAGATCCCCATGTCATACCATGTTGCTTCAAAGACGCTATCATATACACTATAAGATAGCAACGGATGATCCAAGCAAGGAGAGGCTGGAGGAAAGAAGAGAGATCCCAAGAAGGCTCCATTTTCGAGAGGATGGAGAAAGAAAGGGACAAGAGATCAATGACAGCTAATCTAAAGGAAGGACTTCTAGCAAAGTGTGACAATCCGAGTACATACTTTATCATGTGCACACTTTGTGTGAAGTTCATCAACAAAGCCATGATAGATCTATGAGCATCAATCAATTTCATACCATCCAATATATATGAATCCTCAGGTCTACCACAACTAAAAATCACTGATCTGCAAGTACACCTAGCGAATGACACCAACCCCACACTGCGTCCACCCGAAAGGTATAGTTTTGGATGTTTTAGTAGGGGTGGAGAGACTCAAGTTTCCAGAAGACTTCTATGTCTTAAAAATATATCAATCCACCTATTATCTTAAGTAGCCATTCTTGAAAACCGATGGCATGGACATCAATGTAAAACTTGGAAACTTGACGGTAGAAATTGACAAAGAACAAGTCAAGATAACTTGTCATGTCTTGAACTCTGTCAGTCAAAATTCACTGTACGTGGTCACTACAACTGTTGTGTATCCTACGGGATAGATGCTCTACTATCGGCCCTAAAAGAGAGAAATCCCTAGATGAAGATAAATATGAGCATTCACGACCATTCATAATAGTGAAAGTAGGCATCTAGATATAGATGATCCAGGAGATGTATACCACTATTGACCATTGCATGAAAAGAACGTAAAGAAAAGAACAATATAAAGGATGAAACTATAAGAAGTCTTGAAATTCACAAAAGTTATAAAACTAGGAAAATCCCAAAATAATTAAAAACGAGAAGGTTTTATAGGATGTTAAGAGAAAGCTCAATAGATGATGAGCTTGAGGATATTGATTTGGTTAGCGGCTCCATTATATTTACCGGAGACGTCATACCACTATGATGTAGTTTCGATGATGTACAGGTATGTCCGAAGCAAGAGAGGAAACCCCCGGATTACATTGAGTATGAGGGAGATGAAGAGAGTTATTTTGAGAGACCGATAGTCATGGTCCAGGATGGTCTAAGGTTCAAACCTTTCTAGTCATGTTCATTCACGAGCTGTATGACTGCTCGGGCCCATGGAAGCCTAATGATCCCAGTTAGAGGAATAAGAAGGAAGTACTTTGAGCCACGAAGTAAACTAATGGACTGAGCGGGAGGCAACCCGAGATAATTAGGTTAGGAGTAGTTTAGGAATTTTGATAACTTAACCCATTTATTTATTTTTTACATGCTAACTTGTAGGTACAAAGAAGGCGTTCAAGTCCCTATAAGTCAAACATTGGCCCACTAATGGGAGGTGCATTACTTAACAAATAAGCAAGGGAAAAAAACTAGTTTTAATTTTAAAAATAGATATATTTGTTTTTCCCTCAACAATTATGACACTACCTTAGCCCTATAAAATCCAATCTCCTCAATTTATGCCTCCCTAGATCAACAAACCCTAATCTTCAAAAGCTCCCAACTCAGATTCCTAGTTTCCACTCCACATCGCCGCGGCGCCCCTGAAATTAATCTCGCGCCCCCGTCCAATACCCTGACCGCCTTCCTTCATCAAATCCATAACCATCCAGCACTAGCCTTCCATAAACACCATCACCCCCAAATACATACCCATATCCAACCTTCCACCTTCCCAAACCTGTGACTCAGTTGAATTTACAAGAGACCAAACTGAAGTTTGCATTGCTGCGACTTCCCTGAGTTTGAAATATCAAAGTTGGAGTATTTTCTGTGAGGAAGAGATGAGAACGTCGTCGATGCGACCCACACCGAACTCTTCGCGCTCCATGGAATTTACGCCGTGCCCCGTGGAATTTCCGCTGCACCCCATGCCCGAAGTTTGGATGTATCTTTCTCTTCAACAAAAGGTGAGACACGATCTGCGGCCCTAGGTAGTCACGATCCACATCACTGTCCCTTGAGTTTTCAGAACCTAACTTGGTTTGAAGAAGTACCAGTCTCTATTCCTTCCACCACAATACAATGAGCATCAAGACTATCAAAAGAGAGAAGAAGTGGTCCACTAAGGAGAGTGACTTGATCAATAAGTTGAAAGCAATGAAGAAGCTTGTGGTACCAAGTAATGTTCCAAGCTGTTTAGCTTTGACACAAATGGTAATTGACAGGTCATTCACGAGCTATTTGACGAGGATTAGGCGGATTCATGGATATCGAGAATTCGTGTCTAGTGTCTTTGTCCATCTAATTCATTTCTTCCTTCATCCTAGAATTTCAAGTTAATTCAGAAGGGATAAAGAAGTGAATTCGTGCACATTAAGATACAATAAATTTCAACAAGAGGTGTCAATAGCTTCACTAAGAGAGATTCTAGGGGTCACAAAGGATCCCACACCAGGGTAGTCTTCAATTCAAACTTCTATGCCCTTGATTTTGGAGATTAGACATGCACTCTGAGTTCCAAGCAAGCAATGAGAACAACAAAAGGATCACAAATCAACCACTTAGGTTGGAGAGCAACTTGCTTACCACTATCATTTTCGGCCACTCCAATGTCAACATGCTATTACAGAACGACTGGTGTTACACCTGGTGCCTAGTGCCGCATTCGAGTATTACTCCATGTTGGGTGCCTTTTTTTTCAAAGCTTGAAGCGAGTGCATGAGCTAGCGAAAGGTAGAGTGTTTCATCAAGGCACAGTTTTGGGTTCCATTTACGAAATGTGAAAGATTTCCATGCAGATTGAGGAGAAGGAAATCAAACCAGCCCCATATAAATTGGATCGACAATAGAGAGATGGTTTCCTTACCATGATGAACGACAAAGACATGTATTGGATCTCTTACACTTCTAAGTTCCATCAGGTCCGACTTCCAAGAGAATTTCCATTAGGATCGTCTGCTAGCGACTACTATATCCCATCTATTGCGTAGAATTTAGAGGCACACATGTTAGACAATGTAGAGAGTACGGGGGAAGAATGTACAACTCGAGGTCAGCCACGTCTACACATCAAAAGGAGCGATGTGAATCGAGCGTTCATTGATGACCAGCCATACATAAATATGCTACGTATTGACGAGCTCATGCAGGGATTAATGCCATGCGAGGACAGAATTGAGGAGACCATGATATAGCTACACCGAGATACACGTGAGCATATGGATGAGCTTTGGAGACAACATTTGGCACTATGGTACACCCATTTCTCATCTCAGTGAAGTATTTTTAAGTGTTTTCTTGCGTGTTAGAGCATATCCCTATCTATAGTTGTAGTTATTTTTGAAAATTTTGTAGTTAGTTACAAAAATTAAAAAAGGCAAGGGAAATAAGAAAATCCAAAAAAAGATGTTTGGAGGCACAAAAAGTTTATTATCACTTTTCCATTTCACCATCACTTTTATAGTTTGTTTTCCACTTTCTCTTTCCATATCTATCGTCGTCGCCTCCCTTGGGTAACACCAGTTCTAGCGTCAACGTCTCATCTACTTTCTTTTCCATGTCACTAAATCTAAGGCTTCACAACCTTTATCTCAGTTTCACACCATCACTCATCCATTTTCACAGTTCGAGGAGAGAAAGACTTTCGTACTGAGCACGTGAAGTGTGCTCCCTGAGTACCGGAGACGGCCTGCCCAAAAAGAAAAGGCAATAGTATCTATCGTCGCCGCCTCCCTTGAGTAACACCATTTTCACAGTTTGAGGATAATGCAATACTTAAGTATGAGAGGGAGGGGGGGGGGGACTAGTTCATCACTTGTACATTATTCACTAGTTTTGCGTAGTTTTATTGAGTCAGCATTTTGAATTTATAAATAGGACCATTTTTTGTTACAGTTTGGAGTTATAGAGTATGTATATATTAAAATTAAAAAATAAAATAACGAGAAAGGCCACAAAAAGAAAAGGCAATTAAAATCTTGGGATGATTAGAAAACCCTACGAGTCGATTCAAGCAATAAGCCGGTAACCTGGGCTGGTATAGACCAGAGGAATATGAGGTTATGAGAAAGGTGAGATTATGTGAGCCTAAAAGAAGAGGAGTTGCTAGGTGAAATCCTGAAAGGGAACCTAGGCAAAACGGGAGAAAAAAGAGTGATTATTAGAATTCTTCATTTTAGCAAGTGACAAAACAAGAGGAGTCAGAAGCAAAAGTTCAAGATTTTTCACTCAAGAGAATAGAGAGATATTGGCTTTGGAATTATTTCCTATTCACATCCATCTTAGTTTCGGTTTTGCCTAGCGGATCATGATGACTAGTGTTGGAGATCATGGAGTCGAGTTCATTTGTACTTTCTCGAGAGCTTTGGAGTTACACAGAGAGAGTCCAGTTCTTGTTTACTTAGTACGAGTAAAGGTCTAAGTATGGGAGATTTGATAGGAGCAAATCATGATGGTTCAATTGGTGAGATTTAACACATATTCAGAGGAGTTTTGATCCATATTAGTAGAGTTGTCATCACCCGAGTTAGAGATTAGTAGATTGCATATTGAAGGGTTTTTACACAAAATTATAGAAGAGAAGAGTTAAGATAAAGATGGATCTGTAAAGAGAAGGTTTTCTACACACACTTAGTGGAAATGTATCTCTCAAGAGAGACGCATCGACAGAGACTAGGCCGTGACCCACACCTTTTTTCCACTGTGTCTCATGCCCATGAGACCGACCTAGATTTAGCCTTTTCCCATGTGGAAGATTTTTCTATTGTAACAGTGAAGGAAGATCTCAGTAGCCTCAACAGCCGCAGCCCGTGGAATATCTATCGCGCCCTACATTGCCACCATATCTCAAGATTTCTGATTCACCTTCGAAAGATTTGCTAATTAAATATTTTTTAGGATTTTTGGGTTAGATTCGTTTCAATATCCACCTAGTAGAATTAGGTTAATTTGAGTCCCCTATATAAGGATCTCTTCTCCCTACGAACCAGGTTGAATCCGTTCTCATTAGTTTTCAATGTTTTCGTTTTTCCTTTGTATTTCATAGTTAGCATGAAGAGATAAGATCCATAATGTTTTTCCCCTTCTCTATGAAGTTTATAATTGAAGTTTAATTTTATAAGTTTCTTCTATTCATTATTAATTGGTACTATGTTGATGTCATTGCTTCCATGTTCTTAATTTTATGGCTTTGTGTTATTAACTAGCCTGAAAATATAAATATTATGATTACTGGCATAAACTCTTAATTGGAAAATTATTTAATAGTGCCAAGTTTGATTGCGAGCTATAATTAAAGGAGGAAACAACCCACATAGTCTGAAATCGTAGACACACCTTGGCTCATCTTATTTGCTAAAATTTGTAAACGTTAGTGCACTTAGCTCATCTCAGGGACTATGATTTGTAGACTCTTGGTGGTGGCTCGTTTTGACTATGCCTATCCTAGGTATCAAACACATTATATAAGGATTTGGTAAGCGAGTGTAGAACGCGGATGTGTCTTTTAGTTGATGGGACAACATAAGAATTAACATGAATAGGTGACAAAGAATATGATTACTTGAACTAGAATGAATATTATAAATGGATAAGAAAAGAGGAACAACCACCCTAAAATAATAATCACAAACATCTTTTAAATAAGTTTTAAGTTGAGTTCTACAAAACCTAAAGTTGCAATAATAACTAGTTTTCTCTATGGGATTGACCCTTGCTTATCACTTACTTTTGTAACTGGTTGCGTGGAAAAATAAATTAATCATGAAAGTGTATAACGATAACACATCACCATGCTAGGAAAATTCATCTATCAACGACCGATTGGCTTTCCACTTCACCCCATCTATGACCTCTGGAGTATTTGACATGCTCATCATTCTTTAAAAGATATGCAATGTGTCAACAGGAAGGGGCTGCTGAGCGTGAACATATTTGCAATGACATGATAGCAAGGGATCCCATCTCTCATCATTTTGTGACATTTATAGATAGGGTCGGGGTTTGTTCGCATACCGTTCTTGTATTCATTCATCAAGAGGTTAGATGCCCATGTAGAAACTTTGTAGTGCAACATCTTAATAATGTTTATTGTCTTAGCAAACTCTTGTTTTTTGCGCCCTTGATCTCACAAACTTGATAATAAAGTAATATATGATACTCAGCAAATATGGAGTCTAGATTGCCCTGTGTTCCAGAAAAGTATTTCTTGCGAACTAAATGAGCTCCTTCAACCATGCTGAGTAAAATTCGATATGTACAACATAGTTATGCAAGAGATGTAAGTTCTGTTTAGATGGGGAAACGTCACGTTTGTATATAGACACAAACGTGACGTTTATTTAAGTTCCCAGTAGGATAGAAACTGCATATGTGGAGCATAAATTGCAGAAATGATGAACAGATTAACATATACTGCATAATTGGTACATGCTAGTAGTATTTTGGCCTAGATTGAGTGCATCATTGGTCCATGTGGCGACAAGTTTATCCTTTTATAGAGTCGGCCAATTTCTTTATACATATGCATGCAACTTTGGTAGATCACACTAGTCCATCTTCATCTACGAGAAACCAAAATTATAATCCAGTTTTGTAGTGCTATAGAATAATGTCTTGTATGCATTTTCCAAAATTATAATCTAGTTTTGTAATGCTATAGAAACCAAAATTATAATCCAGTATTTTTCTGCATATGTAGTGACATAGAAGGAATTTGGAGTTTGGGAAAATCCCTTAGACCGGATTCATCAACACAATCTCTCCATCAGTCACTATACATGTCGGCTCTTTCCTAACTTTCAAGAAAAAATTTCCAAGTTGTTCTATAGTCCATGCGTAGTTTTCCATTTTCTCATGAGAAAGGAATGCGCCAGCTACTACGTAATTCCTCCACATCGAATTGAAACCAATCATCTCAAAAGGACTACCGTGACTGTAAATAAAAAAAATTGGGTTAGAGGATTCATATGTAATGGAACATCAACTATACATACGGGATTAGAGAAATTATACTTACACATTGGCTGCATAAGTGGAATCCAACAAAATCACGTATTGAAATGCCCTAAGAAGTATGATGGAATCTGATCTTCCAAAAAAACATTTGTGATCTTGTTTGTTTCTGGATCATATTTGTGCTCAACAAAATACTACTTCTCCTCACACCTTTAGAAGAACTCTTGTACTAGTATTCTTCCCTCTATTCCATCCCACCTAAATTTCAGATTGGTGGTGTACATTTGTTTGATACTCATGTAATTGTCTAAGCTCGACATTATCACCATTACATGCATTGGAAGAATACAAACCTCAGTCATGTCTCTCATCTTCTCCAACTCTTGTTTAGTAGGGCGTCCAACATATGCATTTCCATGCAAGTTATCAGAAAATATATGGGTTTGAGTACCAACAATATGGAATTTGAAGGTTGGTGTTCTACGATCTTGATCATAAAAGGGCACTCACAGTTGTTGGTTCCAGATATGAACTTCTCACTGGATATCTTTTTTGGTGTATTTGTTCCATTTCTCTAACAAGACAACCAAATGGCGGCTGTTCTTCCTCTTCTAGTTTCTACCATGTGGTTGACAAGGAAAAAGAAGTGATCCTGGGCTATCTTCTTAGTCTAACTGATAATATCTTTTCTAGCTTCAAAAACAAGATATGTGATGAAGAATTTGCTAAACTCAACCGATTCACCTACAGGGGCGTCAACACAATTCTAGAATTTGGACAGTGTCTGCAGAGGTTGCCACCCCCACATTTTTAGAAGGATTCTCATCTTGTTGAATAAAGGAACCTTCATATTGTTGCATAGATGGACCTTCACCATCTTCTTCATCCGATTCTATACCAAGATTGATGTGGGGTATTAGTATATCCAACCATAATATGGAGTTCTTTGAGGTTTATTTGGAACCATATTTTACTCAGAAGGGGTATGTTGTTGTTGTAGTTCATCCCAACACATAGACGAGACTGGTATTTGATCTAGGTTTGGATATGAGTCATGAACATAACCTTTCATGTATATTTGATTCTATTGTGATGATTTCATGTCTGATATGAGTCTATAGACGTGTATGTATCTGGTACTATTTGTATAACAGGATATTTCAGAATAATAAACACAATATTCTTTGACAGATTTGGGAACATAATACTACAAAAGCAACCAAAAACACACACACTGACTCTCTGATGTAATGAAACGTCATGATTCTCCATTAACAAAAACGTCATGCATCTCACTTCAGGGTAATCGTGACGTTTCCCTTTGCAGAAAACGCTACGTGTTTCTTACTTGCCTAGTTTGTACTAAAATTGTCTAATATTTATGAATAGTTACGACATATGAACTTGGAACAACATAACAAAAATATATAATATGAAATCTAAACATATCTATTGACATAAAATATTTACATTAAAATAAAAAATAAGGGGGTTTCATGTTATTAAATAAAATAGGAGGTAAAAACCAAAAAAAAGGGGTTTCATGCTAAAAAATAAATTAGTAGATAAACAAGTTCATATAAACTAACATGTAATTTAATCCCTAAAGCATTTCTAATTAAAATCCAACCTTTCATTCCTAAAGCATATATTTTTATCCAACAAAAACTAACATGTTAATTTAAATCAAAAGCTTACCTCATTAATTTCATTTTGATAGACATTCCCTTCATCTTAATTATTGTATTGATCTTGGTCTTTATTATTGTCTTCATCTTGATAGGCATTTTGTTCATCATGCTCTTCATTATTGTCTTATTTTTTTATGGACATTTTATTTAATTTTAAAAAAATCACTAGTGTGTGATAGAAAAGAGTGAAGAAAATGAATACAAAGTAAAGATGGTTGAATGTTTGGAAATGGTGAATGAGTTAAAGGGAGTAGATATAGAGCTGTTACTAGCTATAAAGAAGGTATTCCGACCATGTTATCCGCAGAAAATGGGTATGGGTGAGATAAGATAAAATAATTCAACGTTTGCAGACTAGGTTAGGAAACGTCACATTTTGTGTGGGTTAAAAGTGACGTTTTGTCGGCGTAACAAAAGTGACATTTTTGTTTATGGTTTAGATTATTGTTCTTATTGTTTAGGCTTTATGGCTTAGATATTAGGCTTTATGGTCTAGGCTTACTAATAAGCACATGTATAAATCTAGATAATCTTTGTGGACTTCATTTGGTGTTTTAGTAAATAGTTGAAATCTCAGTGGTCTTTGTTGGTATTTCAGTAAATAGTTGGAATCTGAAAGGTTATGTTGGGTCCAACACAACATAACCATTCAGATTGAAAGTATTTGGGTTGGACCCAACAATTTTCAATGGGCCGAATTGGCCAAATTCCGTAAACGGGACAAGTTTCACCCAATTTGTGTGATACAAACATTGATGAGTCCCATCAACATGTTCAATAGCTCTCCTTAATGTGACCTTACACTGAAGATATTTTAATCATTGCAACTGAAGATCCGGGACATGTGCTAGTCAACCCTCCCAATTCCAGATAAATTGAACCTGATTCCTACCTATTGCTAGCTCAACCCTCCAATTTTAGATAAATTGCATGTGATCCCTCCAAATTCAACAATAAAATACAAGGTTCTTTGTGAGAGATAACCTCAGTTACTTTGATATCTTCATGGATAACCTCTACATAAATATTAGCTTCCAACACCAGGTTCAACTTTCACTTTCTCATTTACATTCGTTCATAATATTTGTTCTTTATTTATGAAGCTCTCATTCTTAATGTTTTAGGATGAGTCATCTTGCAAGGGAGACGGTTGAGTATCATGATGGAATGATTGTATACCAGAACTATATGTCTAATAGTAATGGTATTTGGAGATGGACAGTGGAAACGTGGACGACGTCAGCCGTCGCTGAAATGTTCTCTGGCGTTTCTGCTGCAGAGGTGAAAACTTGTTATATGATGAATTATTAAAATATCACTAAATTATAATATTTTCATACTATTATATGCAATAGGAAAATCAAGTGTTATATGGCTTATGTCCTGAGCATGAGGATGTTTTAGTTGGTTGTGTTTAGAGTATATCTCGAGAAATCGATACTATACCACTATAAACTGGGATGTTATTAGTGATTGGTGGAACAAATAGACTAGAGTTTGGGTCATGGAGTTAAGGTTCAAAATGTCGAAACAAGGTTATGAGCATAGGTCGAGATTTGTAAGGATTCGTCTTCGCCCAAATGATGATGATGATGAATGGCGGGCAACTCGTCTCACTGAATTCGAGAATTTAGGGATACTCCCATGAAACCCACTACGGTTCAACTCTTAGCTCGATTTCTTTCCAAATTCCTTTAACTTGCATTTCAAGGCGGACTTTCACAAATTTGGTTTTAGTGTGTGCTTTATCGTATTTTATTTTAGGTGTGGATTTTATGGTTTTTCCTTTTCAGTATGGGCTATGTTGTTCTCGCATGCCGGCTTGATTGTTTTTCTTTTAAGTGTTGTTGCTTCATTTGAATTGTGGTATTTGCATTAACTTCTAAGTTTGATAAGTTGTTAATGAGTATTTCAGATGTTCCACACTATAATTTTGTAACATATACAAACATACTCAGAGTAACAATGAGCACATATTCTCAACACTTAAAACTCAACACGAGACTAAATATTATTACAACTCAAGAATTGATGTTATATGAAATCTAAATAATAAATTAATAAAATAATATTATAAATCTAAATAATACACTTCTTCTTTTGGTATCTCTCTCTGGACAAAGCCGCTTGCTCCTTGCAAGGTTCATATAGAAAAAACAAAACCATGGATTAGTATCCCTAAGACGCCTTATGTCTCTAACATCTCTAACTTTATCCAAATATTTGGTATCTTCTCTCACTACATGATTAAACCTCATCAGACCATTATTTTGGTCACTTTAGCGCAATTTCCTCCTTCCACAGTTCACCAATAATCTTTGTGTTCGCCGACTGAATGGTGGATCAATCCAATTTATAATATTACAACCTCCTTCATCATTTGGCTTCTTCACATCATATGTGTCAAATTCAGGAAAAACCTTCTTCCATAGTTTCACCCCTCCTAGACAGTTAGTTGCACTAATGAGAACCAACAATAACACACTTTTTTGTTGTTGGTGACAAGGTTGATGAAGAAGCCATTTCTATCAATGATAAAGATATAAGGTGAAAGGATGATGAGGTTGATGAAGAAACCCTAAGATATAACAATGTGAGTAAGAGTTTATGGACAATAAGGAGTCTTATAAAAAAATTAAAGTTGTGGTTGACAACTATATAACTACTGTAGCGAGTTGTAAAGTCTTGTTAACTTGTGGATGTCAACCAGCAGTGACCAGTTGTAACCAATGTTATCTTGTGACTTCTCATCAGGAAAGAACTACTGAAATAAAGTAATGGAATCATTTCAAAGAAGCACAAGCTTCATACTAACAGAACCGAACAAATGATTCTGAAACATCATAACAAATGGGGTTCACTGTAAGATATCATCAGGCTTATGATCGTATGTCATATTTTGGTCCTAAACATCTTAAGTATGACATTTACTATCATTAACAAGCACTACAAACCCTTTTCACCAATGTAAACAACGTTTTCATTCTACGAAAAGGGCTTACATGCCATATACCACCAACCACATGCTTTTATGTGATTTTTTGTCCAAATATCATAAAAGTCATAAAAACCTTTAGAACCAATAAAAATACTTACAAACCCCTAAAAAATCATCATTTGGAAATCAAGCAGATTTGTCACGCATATACAAGGTCTAATCGTGACGAAACAACATGATAGGAAATCGTGAGATGTTGTTCCAAGCAAATCCGGCACATTTTGGCTCCAATTGAATCGTCGGGTTTCTGCTTCGTAGCTTCGGCTCAAACCCGGTTGCGATGGTTAGGAAAACAATTGACGCGATATATAGCCGATTCGTTTAAAAACAAACAAAATTACACGATACATGACTCAACAATCATATTTCATCCTCTATAATTTATATTAAATAACATTTGTATACATTTTAGTGTTTTAAACTACTATAACAATGATGTATTTAACTTCATTATATTTAAAATGTCTAAAATATCAAAAATCCTCTAAAACACTCATTTTATTTGATATAATATTGTTAAACACCATAATAATAATAATAATAATAATAAAACAACATCCGGCGTGTCACCCATGATTGTAATCCTGACCATTCGGAAGCATCACATGTCACCCATCCGGCACGCGCTAGCATCGCGCAACGAATGGCGACACATGGCGCTGGCGTAAGGCAAGTAGTTGTTTGGCTTCTGGCGTAAAGAAAACAACTATTTGGTTGCTTGCTTTACGCGACACGCTTTTGAGCTTTTTGCTCCAAAACATGTTGGTTTGCACTAGTTCCGACTCTTCTTCTTTTTTCCTCCCTAAACACGTTTTTATCTACATCAAATAAGCCCTATCTCACCAGGGCTTATTTTTGGGCAAAAATTTTGCCTTTTCACTACCTCTTTCATGGCTTATTTTAGAGCTCTTTTATTTAATTAAAAAATCAATAAACCCTGTTAAAAAGACTCCATTACACATGCTCTTAAACGAGTGAACAAAAGAAATTGTTAGACACGGAAAAAATCTGTAAATAAGCCTGAGAATTACCATAAAAGTATTAAAGGGACTAAAATTATCAAGAGCGAGTAGCAAAATCGTTGAAACGCACCACCAAAATCAGGTTAGATATTAGGAAGAGATGAACATACTACATGATATTGTTAAACAAGAGTAATATCTGGAAAACAAACATACTTCATTAAATAGGAAACATTAGCTTATTTAGCTTACATAGGAAACATAAAGTAAACTACTATCCTCGAACGTGGATAAGAAATCGGAAATAAAAAACAAATTTCTTCTAAATCCACTACTCCAATGTGATACTGACTGCTGAATTATATGAAGGGACTCTAATAAATATGAAGGCTCAATTATTGACTCAACTGACTTATTTAATAGCAATATTCTAACAATTCCTCTCCTAAACTGAACCATCAGTTTATTAGTGTCTTTCTGAAATGTCACATAGTCTAAGCTTTCTCTTGAGTTCCTTAAATGTTGCCATCTTAAGTATCTTTGTGATGATATCAGCTACTTGTTGCTTATGCCACATAACTTTAATTGAACTATACCTTCATTCACCAAATCATGCAGGAAATGCAACACCACCAATGTCCTTGCTTTTTCCATACATCACAAGGTTCTTTGACAATTTAATTGTTTAGATATTGTCACAATAGATCATTGGAAATGTCTTGACACTGTACCCAAGCTTTTCAAGTATTCTCTTAACCTAAATCATTTAGCTTGGTTTTATAAACCCACTTGATTCCTATACATTGAGTTCCTTGAGCAAGTATGAGCAACCACATCTCATTTCTTTTGATACTGTTGATTTCTTCATCCATCTCATCTGGCTTCTTCAAATCTTGCCGAGTTAGAATTAGCAAACAAGGAAAAGAGATTTGCTTGCTCATCATTTTCACTCTCACCACCACTCACATAATCTGTCATCCAAAATAAGGCTTTTAGATGATTTTCTTATTCACAGAGATCGATCTTTTATAGAGTTTACAATGCTTGCCCAAGATATCATATCTTTAGAGAAAATCAAATCTAAACTATCAAAATATACAAGATATCATATCTTGAAAGAGAATCAAATCTAAACTATCAAAATATACAAGATATCATATCTTGAGAGAGAATCATATCAAACCTAAACTATCCAAATATAAGAATTAAGATTACAAAGAATATCCTAACAATAATACCCCCAACAAGCTTAGTGGTGTGGTCTGATTAGAAGACGATGGCGCAAAGCTTGGAATCTAGCAGTGCCAATGGCCTTTGTGAAGATGTCCGCGACTTGGCCATGTGCACGAACGTGTTGAACTACCAAATCTCCAGCGTGAACTTGCTCACAAATGAAGTGGTAGTCAATCTTGATGTGCTTGGACCGTTGATGGAAGACGGGATTTGCGGTGAGGAATATGGAACTGAGAATGTCACACAAGACAATGGGAGGTGCAGTGATGGTGGCACCCATTTCGTCAATCAACTGACAAAGCCAAATGAGCTCTGCAGCAGCAAACGCAATTGCGCGATACTCAGCCTCGGTATTTGACCACACAACGACCTGTTGCTTCTTCGAAGACCAGCTCACAAGGTTGCCATCCTAGTATATAGCGAAGCCGTGTTGAGAGCGGCAATCATCCGGGTCGGTGAAAGTTACAAGGCGGATGTCTTGGGCTCGGCCAGTAGCTAACCCATCTGAGATCGTACCTTTGAGAAAGCGAAGAAAGCGTTTAACGGCTGCCCAGTGAACCTCCATCGTGTTATGCATAAACTGGCAGACATGATTGACAACATAGGAGATTTCCGGTCTCGTGATAGTGGCATATTGTAATGCACCAACTATGCTCCTGTAAAGATGACGGTCGGGCATAGGATCACCACTGGTGCGCAGACGTGAGCCAGGCTCAACGGGAGATGCAATTGAGCGAGCATTAGACATCTTGCACCTCTCCCAGATATCGTAAATATACTTCTTTTGAGAAAGTAGTAGACCTGCGACGGGCGATGAACTTAAATGCCGAGAAAATAGTGTAACTCCCCAGGGTCTTTTCACGAGAACGCGTTGCTAAGATGTCGAACGAAGTCCTCAACAAATTTGGATTGGGAGTCGGTGATAATGAGATTGTCAACATAGACCAAGACGTAGAAGACATCTTTTCCATAACGCTTGATGAAGAGAGAGGTGTCGGAGACGCATCCTTTGAACCTATGATCATGAAGAGACGCTTGAATCTTGTGAAACCAAGCACGTGATGCCTGTTTGAGGCCATATATGGCCTTTCTAAGGCGACACGCATGAGTAGGGCGATCAGATGACATGATACCCTGCGGTTGATCCATATAGACGGTCTCGGCAAGGTCGCCAATAAGGAAGGCATTGTTGACGTCGGCCTGCTGAAGAGGCCATCTGTAAGTGACGGCAAGGCCGGGAGCAAGGCGTATGGTCATACGCTTCAATACCGGGCTGAATGTGTCGAAGAAGTCAACTCTCTCCTCTTGATTGAAGCCCTTAGCAACTAGACGTGCTTTGTAGCGGTCAATAGAACCATCCGGTCGCTTCTTGATCCTGTAAATCCACTTACAACCCACGATATTAGTGTTCAATGGCTAGGGAATGAGGTCACAAGTCCAATTAAGCATAAGAGCATCAAATTCTAACCGCACCGCATGTTACCAATTCCGGTTTTTTATGGCTTGAATGAATAAACGAGGTTCAATGGGTTGCGTAGGGTCAGCAGGTGATGGATGTTTGGAGGATAAGTGAGCTTTGGGTTTGAGTGTACCTGTTTTTGAGCGGGTAATCATTGAATGATCCGAACTTTTGGGAGGTCGGAAGTAAGATGGGGCACCCAGGTAGAGTTTATCCGACTGCACGGTAGTGGGTGGTGTGGAAGTAGGTGGAGGGGGCGGAGGAGTGACTGTTGGCGGTATGGTGGCCAGAGGAGCTGCCTCTAGGGAGGGTGGGTGTTGTATGTTGATGGAAGGTTGCGAAAGCGATGGAGGTGGGTCAGGTATACGGGTTGGCAGGGGAGTGGCGGCATCTTGTTGTAGTAAATGGAGGGAGGTTGGAGTGTCATGTGAGGTGGAGAATGGTTCGGTTGTGGTGTTGGGAAATGGGTAAGTGCATTCATCAAATACGGCATGACGAACAACTTATGATTTGGAGGTGGGTGGGTGAAAGCAAATATAGCCTTTGTGTCGCGAACTGTAACCAAAAAATATGCATGGTGTAGAGCAAAATTCAAGTTTGGATTTCTTAAAAGGTCTTAAGAATGGATAGCACGAGCACCCGAATGACTCGAGAAAGTTATAGTCGGGTTGGCGCTTTTCTAAGCACTCAAAACGGGACTTAAAACCAAGGTGTTAGGTAATGGTGCGGTTATTGGCATATATTGCGGTATGGAATCCGTGTTCCCAAAATTTTGTGGGTAGGTGGGAATGAGCTAGTAGCGCCAAACATTTTTCTACAACCGTATGATTGAGACGTTTAGCGTTACCATTTTTTTCGGGTGTGTAGGGACACGAGAGATGATGAAGAATCCCATGTTGCTCCAAGAATGTTGAAACAGGGTGAAATTCACCGCCCTGGTCCGTTTAGAGATCTTTAGTGGTTGTTTCAAACTGTTTTTCCACCATTGTTTTGAAAGACGAGAAAACTAAGAGCACTTGAGATTTATGCGTAAGAAAGTATATCCAAATGAAATTAGTGCAATCATCAATAAATGAAACAAAATAGCAATTTCAATTGATGGATAAACACGAGGCAGGGCTCCAAACATCTGAATGAACTAAAGCAAAAGGTTTTGTAGAAGGGAGAACACGACTAGGTAAATTTTGACGATGACTCTTGCCAAGTTGACATGAGCCACAAATAGTAGAAAGTTTTAAACTAGTAGTAAGTAATGAGTAAGACGACACAATACGGAGAAGGACGGATTCATGTGGGTGAGCTAGCCGGTGATGACAACAGTCCAGGGAAGTGCGTTCAACAATGTAGGCGCGTGGGATGGTCAAGTGGTGTGAGTTGGATGTCGGTAGCCAGTAGAGACCCTGATCAAGTGCCCCTCTTATCAACGTTTGTCCCTGCAAAGTCTTCACAAAACAACAATCGGGAGAGAATCCAACTTCTTGGTTGTTATCACGGACAAGTTTGGATACATAAAGCATGTTTTGGCTGATTTTAGGTACACACAGTATATGTTTAAGATGTATGAGGTTAGTAGAAACAAGATAATTTGATAGGTTTGGATGCCCAATATGCAAAATGGAAAGGGTCTGACTATTACCGACCGTTAAACCGTCATTACCGTCATAGGGATGCGAGATGGAGAGTTTGCCCAAATGATTCGTCACATGATGAGTGGCGCCCGAGTCTATAACCCACGTGTTGTAGAAAGTGGACGGGCTCAAATTGGTTACTACAAAGGCCATCGGGTGCTGGGATGATGTTGGTGTCTGTGGACTGTAATTCGAGGTGCTGCCACGCTGTTGGGTTTTCCGATTTGGATGGGTGTTTGGATACTCCACGAAGTTCATGCGATGGTAGCAATATGATGCCTCATGACCCATCTTTCGGCAGATTTGACATTTAGGTTGCTGGCGTTCTTGACCCAAGGAGTTAGAAGATGGTGCCTTTTGGTGCGGGCGGCCGTTGGAACGAGAGGCGGTATTGGCCTCCGGTGTAGGGACGTCAAGGACAAGGCTTTCTTCCTCCATTCGTTGTTCCTCCTGCAGAAGAAGGTTGAGAAGTTCTTCGGAGGATATGTCACGGTCGAGCATGGACATGGACGTCCTGAAGGACCCATACGTCGTTCCTAATCCATAGAGGATGAAGGCGATGAAGTCAAAATCCGGAATGACGACGCAACATTCGAGAAAACTATCAGCAAACGCTTGTTTCTTTTTGAAGTAGTCGAGGATGGAGAGCAAACCCTTGGTTATGGTTTGCAATTGACGAAGGAGCATCTTTCGAGACCTCTTCTGCACGTGGAACATCTTTTCGAGGATGGACCATGCTTCAAAGGATGATGTCGCGCGAGCGAAAAGGCCAAGAAATGAGGTTGTGATTGTAGAGCGAAGCCAGAGAAGGACTAATCGGTCCTTGCAAATCCACGTGGAATACGTCGGGTTCGGTATGGTGTGTGTCGTTGCAGTGTCAGTGGCGGGCACAACCAGGAATTCCAGCGGTTTGGACATAGAATTGAGGCACATGAGGATCTCCTAAGCCTCTAGGGTGGACCTGATGATGCCGCACCATAGAGCGTAATTGGTGAGATCAAGTCGAATTTGCATATATGGCAAATTGAGAACCTCACTGGAGGAGCCATTACCGGCGGCTAGGGCTAATGCTTGGGCTGAGAGATTACCTGTAGGGGGAAGTTCAGACATTGGATAGTGCTTAGATTGATACCATGTAAAACAATGTTCTTTGAGGGAGAAGATGATTTTCTTATTCACAGAGATCGATCTCTTATAGAGTTTACAATGCTTGCCCAAGATATTATATCTTGAGAGAAAATCAAATCTAAACTATCCACATATACAAGATATCATATCTTGAGAGAGAATCAAATCTAAACTATCCAAATATACAAGATCTCATATCTTGAGAGAGAATCAAATCAAATCTAAGCTATCAAAATATAAGAATTAAGATTACAAAGAATATCCTAACAATAATATTTTTTATTCCTCTTCTTTGCTCAATGATATCTGGATTTGACGGTGGATTTACATTGATGTTGGATGGTGAAGTAGAGAATGATGTGTTGTAGATGGTGAGGTAGTAAAGGGCTCAATTTCCTATGTTGTTGCTGAACCACCTAAGAACTGAGATCCACCAGTTTCAGCATTCTCAGGTGCCAGTTGTTCACTGCTTATTCTCTAAAGCGTGGTGCTCTTCAATATTGTACGTCTTTAAAGACCATGTACGTCTTTGCTAACCATGGTTCTTTTGTTTAGCGGATCATACAACTTGTATCCCTTTGATTCTGCACTCATACCACAACGCATACAAAACCTTCATTTATCTTCTAGATTTGTTCTTCGGGCATCTGGGATGTGCACATGAGCTAGGCATTCAAACATCCTATGTGTTCAAGCAAAGGGTTGACTCCACTCAAGGGTTGGGCATGGGTTGGGTAAATCCGAAACACGGACCAGACCTGAAAGTTTGGACCAAACCCGGACTGAAGTAATTTCACGTCAGTCTTCGGATTGGATTTTTTGAGTTTTAGGTTTCGGGTTGGGTTGCGTTGGGTCGGGTTCAGGTTTGGGTAGAACAGTTTAAAAATACTAATTATAATTTTTGCATAGCTTACCATCTTTACATGTGTTGAATTAGGTTGAACATTGTTACATGTGGACTATTTGTTTGTTATTAACTTAAATTGTTTTAAACATATTTTACGTATTTTGAATCATGTTGAACTAAAATATTACCATTTATATGTTTTTGACATTTTATTATCTGTTTAGCTTGTCTAATTTTAGACCATTCGGTTTTTTTATAGAAAATTATTTGATTAAATGCATTATTTAAACCTTAAATAACACATTAAACTTTAAATTTTAAAGCACTAAACAATTGTTTTTTTGAAATCGGGACGTTTGGGTTTTGCACGGCCCGAACCGGACCGGACCGAGCCAAACCCAGACCAACCCAATCCAAGAATTTTCGAGTCGGTTTTTTTTAATGAGTTTTGGGTTTTAGGCTTTGCGGCCCGGTCTCTGGCCCGTGCCCAGCCCTACTCTACTCCATGCTTCTTCTAGAGTCTTGTCTTTGACTTTGAGAGTCGAAGTGGGACTTTTGTCAGCACATAGGATGCCTAGTTTGCTTACTCAGGCAAAAAATACCTTGGCATGTTCTTCTCAACCATATTCATCATGGTTTTGTTTTTTGTTTTGCAACACTGTTTTTGCTATGGTGTGAATGTTGTTATCAATTGCCCTTTGATGCCATTGTCTCTACAAAAATCATTGAATTCCCTGGATGTAAATTCACCTCTTCTATCTATTCTCAGACATTGTAATAAGGTAATAATGTATAGAAAGACCAAATTCATTTTCTACACTGTTTTTGAATTACTTAATGTTGATTTAGATAGAAGAATAAGGGAATAAATGAATTCCTTGATCTGATTCATAATGAGGAGCGTACATATATATAAATGAGGTTAACTAATATCCTAAATTATAGGAACTAAATAAGGATATGGATAAGTACAAATCAAAATATAAATAACTACAATTAATATATACACATAAATCTCCAATACTCCACCTCAAGTTGGAGCATGTAGATCGTGAATGCCCAACTTGCCCAATATAAACTCAAACTGCTGGCGGCCCAAGGCCTTGGTGAACATGTCCGCAAGCTGGTCAGTCGTAGATATATGAGCCGTAGAAACAAAACCGGCTTGTATATTGTCTCGAACGAAGTGCAGATCAATCTCAATGTGTTTCGTGCACTCATGGAATACCGGGTTGGCTGCAATATGCAATGCAGCTTGGCTGTCACAGATAAGGCGCATAGGAGATGACAAAGTCACACCGAGTGAAGTGAGAAGCGATTGAATCCATAAGAACTCATTGCAGGCAGCTGCCATGATATTCCGCCTCATCAGATGAGCGAGAGACGATAACTTGCTTCTTGGTCTTCCATTAAATGGGAGACGAACCAAGCATAATGAAGTAGCCAGTCAAAGAACGAAGCATTAGAGGACAAGATGCCGAATCAGAATGGCAATAAGTAGTCACAGTAAGGGAACTCAATGTTGATAGAAATAGTCCCTGACCTGGATGCCCCATAAGGAAGAGAAGAACACGCAAGCCTGCATCTTAGTGTGCCTCCTTCAAGGACTGCATAAACTGAGCAAGAGTATGAACCGAGTATCAGAGCTCAGAATGAATGATAGTCAGGTAGATGAGACGGTGAATAAGGTGTCTGTACTGCTCTAGATCACCAAATGCAGGGTTGTCGACAATAGAAAGAAAATGGTTTTGCTCCATAGGAAAGGTTGTAGGCTTGGCCCTTAGAAGACCAGTCTCAGATAGGATATCCAACGCATATTTGCGTTGACACAAGTATAGACCGGAGGAGCCCCGAGCTATCGATGCCCAGAAAATACTTCAATGTGCCCAAATCCTTCATATGAAAGCAAGAACCAAGGTAGCTCTTGAAGCGGGCAAGAGCAGTAGAATCGCTTCCCGCGATAATTGGATCATCCACATAAATCAGAACATGGATAGTATAGTTAGTGTGATGCAAGGTGAAGAGGGAATGATCAGCTGCTGACTAAGAGAAACCATAAGTCCGGAGAGACTGAGCCATCTTCGCAAAACAATTGCGAGGGGCCTGACAATGTCCTTAAAGAGAGTTCCGAAGACGGCAAACCTGGCCACTAATGACACCGGGAAGCCCTGGAGGAGGCCGAATGTATACTTTCTCATCAAGATCGTCGTGTAGAAATGTGCTATGAACATCCATCTGATGAAGCTCATAACCGCGTATTGTAGCGACTGATAAAAATATGCGCACACTTGACATCTTCGTAACTGGTGCGAAAGTCTCAGTATAATTGGTCCCCTCCACTTGGTGATTGCCAAGAACCACGCACTTTGTAGCGCTCGACTATCCCATCTGAATGGTACTTCACTTTAAAGACCCACTTGCATCCAATGGGTTGCTTGCCAGCAGGTAACTCAGATAGATCCCATGTATGATTAAGTTTTAAAGCGTCTAGCTTGGCATACATAGCTTGCTGCCAGTGCAGATGCTTAGTAACCTTGGAAAAAGATGACGACTCATTGTGAGACTACATCGCTGCTAAGAAATAAATATGACGTGGTGAGAATTGATCAACATATAGCACAAAAGCAAGTCTGTAAGGAGCGTCCAACAAGTGAGAGACCGGCATGAATGAAGACTCAGAACAGGGGGAGGGTGTAGTAGGATGACCAGAACCACAAAAGTAATCCTTATTTCGAACATTCGGCTTCCGAGTCCGAACAGGATACTGACGGTTAGTAGTGGAAGATAAATCAGGAGCTACAGTAGGAGCATCAACGGTAATATCAGTCAGAACTGGGAGAGGCACAGGGGATGGCATATGTACACTCCCCTTGTCATCAGACAGAGTGCACTCGGGCTTGACAGAACCAGTAGAAAAAGTCATCTCATCAAACACAGAAGGAAGACGGTAAGACAGAAATGGAAACAAGGACTCATGAAAGGTCACATCTCGAGAAACGAAGAACGGTCAAGAATCCAAGTCATATAGCCGTCACCCGCGTTGGTCCTTGGGATAGCCTACAAATAAGAAACGACAACCCCGGGCGGCGAACTTGTCAGTCGGGTGTAGTAAGACAGAGGCAAAGCAGAGACAACCAAACACACAAAGCGTACCATAAGTTGTAGGACAACTGTACAAAAGGTCATAAGGCGCCTTCTCAACTAGAAGAGGTGATGGTGTTCGGTTGATTAGATAAGCTGCCGTCAGAAAGCATTGTCCCCAAAAATAAAGTGGTAATGCAGCTTGGAAACGAAGAGAACGATCAACGTTAAGTAGGTGACGATGCTTGCGTTCAACGCGACCATTCTGCTGAGGTGTGTAGGCACAAGAGAGCAAAAAAGTGATGCCACGATCAGCAAAGTATAAGTATAAAGGCTGATATTCCGTCTCGTTGTCTGCATGAACACGATGCACGGTGGCCTTAAACTAAGTAGCAACGAGAGAAATAAACTATTGCACAAGAGCAATAATCTGTGTCTTTGAGATAAACAGGTGCACCCAAAGAGTACGAGAGTAATCATCAACAAAAGTGAGAAAATATGATGCACTATAAGAAGACCGAACACTGTAAGTCCCCCAAACATCAAGATGTAACAACTCAAATAGCATTGATGCTTTATTATTACTTATTGTAAAAGAACAACGAGTTTTCTTCCCTGAATTACAGGCAACACAGGGATCAACTGAAGTCAAACTAGAATTTGAAACTGATAAACTAGAAATAGAAGATAATACTGTGGCAGACGGATGACCAAGCCGAAGATGCCAAGTAATAGATGGTGCTGTAAAAAACTGTCCTGAAGAAGCTCTCAAAGTCGGGCTCAGAAAACGCAGCCAGTAAACCCCATCTTGTTATTTATCTATACCAATCAATGTCTGCGAATGGAACTCCTGAAGTACACAGAACTTAGGAGATAAAATGACAATGCAAGATAAGTGGCGAGTCAGCTTAGAAAGCGATAGTAAATTGCATGTCAAAGCAGATATATGTAGAACATCAATAAGTTCTGTAGAGCCAAATACAGTAGTACCAGCAATAGCAGCAGATTGCAAATGACCATTAGGTAACACAACAAATACAACATGTATAGTACGTAAATTCTGCAGTATAGACCGATCCCCAGTTATATGAATCGATGCACTTGTATAAAGAATCCAAGGAATAGGAAACATTCCAGAAAACGCATCAGAAGGTCCTGAAGTGGACGGTAATTGATGGAACACATTGACGAAGGTGTTCCACTGGTCTGCGGTCATTGAAGGACCAAATTGCTGGCGGTCTACAACTGTGAGGACGGCTATAGAAACTCCGGAAATGTGTGCAGCATGATGCGTTTGAACAACATTTGCACACTATTGTACTTGTGCGAACGTCTTGTTGCGCGCAGCCGAACGGGCAGCAGCACGTTCCTTTACCCAATCCGGAACACCGATGAGTTTAAAGCAGGTAGCTTTGTCATGACCAGACCGACCATAGTGCAAACAATGGAGCGATTTTCTGTTGAAAAAAGCTGTTGGTGAATGCAGAAGACGGGCTGCCATCGTGACCCAATCTTCAGGCGCGTCGCGAAAAAGATTTAATTGGCGGTGACTTTCCTCATGTACAACGAGTGAATAGATTGTATTGAGATCCGAAAGAGGATCGCATGCTTGATGTGGCTAAAACCTACTCGCAAGTGTACGAGATTAGTTGTAGTAATCAAGTTTCGATCCCATAGAGACCAATGTAATATCAATTGAAACAATACCGGTGTGCTAGGCAAAAAATATATGATATGGGGGAAATCTAACAAAGCTACCAAATTAAACTAATAAAGAGAGATTAAAGATACAGGATAAGTGTGTCTAACATTAAGGATCATCGCGACAATGCTTCAATAGATAAAATCAAACTCCGCCTGAATCTACTCTAATTATTGAAGGTAAGTCATCTAAGGTAATTCACTAACTCCTTTCAAAAGATAGTAAATGTGTCTAAACAAAACTAGTAATCGCTGTCACGCAGAGCTAATCTTATTCAAAGCCATTGGGCACTTAGAGTCTAGATATAAACTGAAATAACATCCACTCTCGCGCCCCGCTAAATCAACCTAAACCTAGAACATCTATGACGACTTAGTATCCTCAAGAGTAATTAAGTTGCTCTCGCACACATAACACTCATGTTCGATTCCTAGAGTCCCGGTATGAATTATCACCTCTCAGTCTCAGATCCCTACCTGATTACCTATTATCGTTTTCACCTCTCAATTTCAAACTCTAATAGGATCCAATTAGCCTAGACTAAAATGGGAATAAAGCTTATAGAAACAAATCAATAATATTTCAATTTAAGCAAAAGATCAATTACATATAAATTCACATTGTCTAGATCACCATAACCTTAGAACTCGGAGCTTAGCTAAGCATGATCGAAGATATCAATGGATTTAGACTAACAATAAATTTATATGGATTATGCATTAAACACCGGAGATAAAAATAAATCTCAATAATAAAATAATCCGAATTGACAAAAGGCTAGAACGATAATACCAATCTTTGAATCAAACTAGCATACAAAATCCGTCTTGAAATTCAATCCAGCAGCCGTCCAAAAAGGACGAACTACTGTCTTCTCTCGCAAAACAAAGAAATCCAAAAGTACTCTAGCCTCAAGCTAGAAAAAGAGAGGTCAATTGTAACATTCAACGCCTATTTTATAACAAAGCTAAATCTGCTCACATATTGTAAATCCTTTGACTAATAGCTCCCCCATAAATAACGTCCAATCCAATCCAATATGCTTCGTTAAAATCCTCTCAAAAGTCTTGTATTATTTTTCCCAAAAATACCTGAAATATATAAAAGTACGGGTGTAGACTCCGAATACAAGATAATGTGAAATTAACTATATAATATATATAATATGCATAAAAACAACTTAAACTAAGATGCAACTAGACTCCTAAAATATGTACAAAATGGACGTTATCAGCGCCAGGATGCTGGAACATAGGGCCGAATGCATCTTCATCGAGCCCTAGTAAAAAGTTGAGGATTTTGTTCTCGTTACTCGCAACACCAATTTTCCCATGTTATGTGCAGGTGCATCCAAGAGTTGAACACGAAGGCAGCAGTGAATAGGTTTCAATCTCCTTGTGCAGTTTGATGAACATGTCATAATACGCGGATACAGACTGGCCGTTTTGACGACAGTGTGCCATTTCGGCTTTCAATTGAAGCTTGCATGGACCGTTACCCACGGAAAAACAAAACTTTAATGCCATCAATAGTTCGACAATATCATTGCAGAAAGTTATGGAAACGAAGGGTCAGATCGATTATTTGACAAATCCAACCTATTAGTATCGAATTGACCATATACCAATCATCAAGATCATCCGCAGATTCCCTTTTTTCAATTAAACCATCGATGAAACGCATCTTTTTTTTAGCTTTGAAGGAGTTGCAAAATTCGTCACTCCATTCTTGGTAGTTCTTACCCTTCAAAACAACCGGGAAGATGGTGAGACCCAAATGATTCGATGGGTGGATGTAATATGGGGAAGTAAAATCCTGAATTGGGTGTTTAAAGGGGGTAAGAGCTAGATTTGCAGCAATATTAGGAATTGTGCCATCCATCATGGCAGTAGGCGGTGAGTATGCGGAAGCAGACGAGGGGGATGGAGATTACAACACCTGTTAGATAGCGGCGGGACAGGCTAGGGCAACACCGGGTAGAATTCGGCGGTATAAGGTAGTGTATGGCGTCAGGGAAGAGATTGGAAATTAGGGCAGAGACGAGATCGGCGTCGGCGGTAGGCGACAATTAGGGTTTAAAAATTAAGTAGGCTCCGATATCATGTTGATTTAGATAGAAGTATATGAGAATAAATGAATTCCTTGATCTTTTTTTGTTAAAATGTAAATAATATAAATGGTATGTCCCCTTAAACGGGAAATTCAAATCACAGACAGTCCAAGAGCACACATGGCATAACACATAAGCTATCCATAGTGTGCTAAATAATCAACAAAACTAGTGTCCAAGTGTTGAAACAACCATAGTAATAGGAAACATGTCATAAAGAAGTCTAAAAACATGAATGATATTCTGTCGAACAACAACCTCAACCGGAATCCGGTTGTGCTCAAACACAAGCGCATTCTGTGCCTGCCAAACCATGTAGACCGTCACCGAAAGAGAAAAAGTCTGAGCCCTAGCAAGAACTCCTCCACCATGTGCATGCGCGCGCAGCCAGACTATAGTACTATCGATAGAAGTGCAAGAGTGAGGAATGTGAAACCTGGTGCATACCGCCTGCCAGACGCTCAGGACAACCGAACACTCAAAGAAGAGGTGTGAATGAGACTCATCTGCCGATTCACAAAGACGACAACACGGATCAACGCCAAGAAAGAACAATCTGTCATAGGTAGATAACCGTCCGAGCACAGCCAACCACAAAATAAACGAATGCCTAGGAGTGTTATGCTTGGGCCAGCCTCAGCCTTCCAAGACACACTCGGTTTCCTATCCCGGAGCGCATCATATGCAACCGAGACATGGAACCTGTCTGAAGTACACCAACTGTCAAGAGTCTCCTCAACTCCCAACTCTCTATCAGCCATCTGAACAGCTCTATCTCTAGCTGCCAGAATCCCCTTGATCAGAGAGGAATCTCGACGATGAGCCACCCAAGTACTTGGGCTATCAACACGCAGGTACCTATGGTGAATCCAACGAACCCACAGACTCTCCCGCCCCTCAGAAATATGATAATAATGCTTCAGGAGGAAGCAACTGTTCCAGACAGCCAAATCTCGCAAACTCAGGCCTCCCTCCTTTCTCGGACAGTAGAGACTACTCCAGCTAACTCTCGGCCAACGCCATAGAAAATTCCTGCAAAGGGTGATCAGAGCAGAAAGAACTCCTGTAGGCACATGAAGAATAGACAACCAGAAGCCCTCAACACCCTGAATCACAGAAGCCAGGAGCTCACGACGACCAACAACAGACTCTCCTGCCCCTCAGAAATATGATAATAATGCTTCAGGAGGAAGCAGCTGTTCCAGACAGCCAAATCTCGCAAACCCAGGCCTCCCTCCTGTCTCGGACAACAGAGACTACTCCAGCTAACTCTCGACCAATGCCACAGAAAATTCCTGCAAAGAGTGATCAGAGCAGAAAGACTCCTGTAGGCACATGAAGAATAGACAGCCAAAAGCCCTCAACACCCTGAACCACAGAAGCCAGGAGCTCACGACGACCAGTAGAAGACAAACTCCTCCTAGCCCAAGCGCTAAGATACCCACTGATCCTGTGCAGAAGAGGCTTATAGTCCATAACCCGAAGGTTGTGCATACTGACCGGGATCCCAAGGTACCTAAAAGGAAAAGTACCCTCTCAAAAACTAGTAATAGCACGTAGAGTACCCACTTCATCATCAGGTACAGAAGCCAAAAAAATAGAGGACTTAGCCGCACTAACATGTAAGCCAGACATATCCCCAAACTTCCTGAGGCAGTCACTGAGGATGGAAACAGAAGAGACATCCCCCCGACAAAACAAAACAACATCATCAGCAAAGATCAAATGAGTGAGCTCAATACCCGCACAATGCTTATGGTAGCCAAACTCTGGAACAGCAGAATCCCTACGCATCAATCTACTGAACATCTCCATACACAACACAAACAATAGAGGAGAGAGAGGATCGCCCTGCCGTAATCCTCGTCGACCAGGGAAATAACCATGAAGACCAAGGTTGACCTTGATTGAATAAGAAGCAGTAGTGACACATTCCATAACCCATGCACTAAGCCGAGCAGGCAAACCCAGATGACGCAAAGTGAATAGCAGGAAGTCCCAAGATACAGTATCATATGCCTTGGCATGTCTACATTCAAGAAACACCTTCTAGTATCCTTAGTGACTGAATATCCTCTCAGCAGTTCTTGGACGAGAAAATGTTCTCACTCATCAGCCGCCCCTCCACAAATGCGCTTTGGGCCGGGTCAATGAGAGTACCAAGAACTCTGGCCAACCGAGCAGTCATAATCTTTGAGATCAGCTTGTAGACAACATTGCATCACGCAATAGGTCGGTAGTGCTCAACTCTGGATGGGGAATCCACCTTCGGAACAAGAGAGATAACAGTGTGATTTAGCTGTTTCAGAAGTTGCCCACTGACAAAGAACTCCTTCACAGCTGCACACACATCATGCCCAGTAATCTCCCACGAGGCCTTGAAGAACCTCGCATTGAACCCATCAGGGCCCGGAGCCTTCTCATCACCAATAGACCAGAGAGCAGCTCTAATCTCATCCACTGAGACCTCAACACCCAAGGAATCACTCGCTTCAGCAAACAACCGATGACCAAGTGCAAACACAAACGGAGCAGACAACTGAACTGGCACAGCAGTCCCAAACAACCCCTGATAAAAAGCAAGGAACTCAGTAGCAACAGCAGAGATAGCAGTAGTAGGCATACCCGTCCTGTCAATCACTGAAGCAATGTAGCTCTTCCGGGCATTAGCCTTCATCAGTCTGTGAAAGTACCTAGTACACCAATCACTCAACAACACATATCTGGCCTTAGCCTGCTGTCCAAGAAAACTAGCTTCAGTGGCAGAGAGCCGAGAAGCAGTCGCACGTGCTTAGAAGCATCCTGAATCAATTCCGGAACATCCGGACCATGTCTGAGATCCTCTAAAGCACCATCAAATGCAGAGATAGCCACAACATCACGGGAGGAGATGTGACTGAACTCAGCCTTATTCAGGCACTTCAGAGGGAACTTCAAACTCTTGAGGAGTTTGGCAAGTCTAAACTGGCAAGTGCCCTGAGGGGGAGTTACCCAACCATTTGAAACCATCTCAATAAAACGCATCAGAATATATATAAATACAATTAATATATACACATAAATATCCTACACTTAACAAAAAAAGCATCAGACTTGTAAACCATAAAATCCTCCCATGCTTTGTACTGAAGTCATCTAGAAGACATAGGGGTACATTTTGTGCCCATTCGACCAAGGTGTTATGGGCCCATAGATATTTGTGTGAATGATTTCAAGCTACTCTGATGCTCTCCATGTGGAATGCTTGGGATGAGCCTTGTGATGTTGTTTTCCCTGTAGACACACTTCACATAGTGTTAAGGGCTCAGTGAACAATGGTAGGCCTCTTACCGTTTTATCTCGGACTGATTGATAATTAGGATTTGGTGCCGGATGTGGGGGGTTTATACCCCGGTTGGAGGAGTATCCAAGGTAGAAAGGTCGTGTGGGGAGGACGTGTGGGGAAACTCGCGGATCATGGAGAAAATAATTTTCTCACAACCGAATATTTCCGAGTAACTCAATTATGGGCCTTATGCGCGGAGGGATAACGGTTGGTTGGTTCTTATCTATCTAAGGATTTCTATTCTATGAAAAATTTAGGAATATATATTTCGATATTTAAGGAAAGAAATTTTATAATTATAGTATAAATAATATTTTAGTAACATTTCTAAGATTGTCTAGATCGGTTATGTTGTTAGAATTTTGTTAGCTATTTAAGGTAGTTAGGTAGTAGTCATGGAAAGCCTAACCACAACTCTCGCATAACATATTGTAGATAGAGAGTAGGAAATTGTCAGACTTTGAGGCACAGCCATGAAAATCAGGGAAAGAAAGGAAATAGAAAGTTCATACTTTTTATTGATAGAATATGAAGGATTACGGTTACAGTGAATATATCAAGGCTTATATACACATTCCATTCATGACCTAGTGCAAGGGGGGAAAACCAAAAAGGACATGGTGGTCCACGTCAGACATACATACTCAATACGTGACAATACATATACTCACTACCTGGCCAAATTCGCCATTGTAACTTTAAAGTAAAACCTTCAGTTGGGTTAGGATTTGATCACTAGTAACAAGTAAATATGTTTAAACAAAGAGGAAAGAAGAAAAGTAAGAAGACTTGAAAAAACAATGCTCTCCCTCAAAACGCTCTCCTTGAACAATTCCCCTCAGAACCTTAAGCCTAGATCTGAATTTCTCCTCCACCGCCCCTCCACTGGCCTTTCTTCTTTCGATTATCCGTTGATCCTTTGTTCAACAACATTCTCCTTTTCCGGTTCCTCGTTAATGTGGCTCTCCCCGATTTGCTCTCCCTCCTCCTCTCCGGTTTCGATGGTGGTGGCTCTCGTCGCAGCTCTTCCGGCCACTCCGATGCGTTCCCGGTCCCGACCATGGTGGCCTCCTCCAGGCAAAGCCTTTCTTCCCCTCTCTCTCTCTGATCATGTGTGTGGTTTGCTTTTTTCAGAGGTGGTGTTGCGGCGGTTGTCTGCGCAGTCGCCAGGAAGGTGTTGGCCTTGTCTCTCCTTGCTCTACCCCTCCTCGTTGGCGTTGACGACTAGTGGCCTCTTCTTGAATCTGATGGCTCCTCCTTCCACATATGGGAGCGGAATTCACTGGGGCGTTTCCTGGCTTGCTGCTATTCCCCGCACAATCATGCTTCTCCCTGCTCGCGTTTTGCTTCCCTGCAGGCTTTAGCTCTGCCGCTGTCTACTTTACTTTGTGTTAGTTGTATGAACTAGCCCCTTAGTTCGTATAACTGATAATGCCTTAGTTTTAATGATAACAAACTACCTTATGAACTAATATGTGTATTGAGTGAGATATCGCAGGAAATCGATAGGCCTTTGAGTTACTAAGGAAGCTAAAGTGTGGAAAGCAACAAGCTTAAGAGAAGAGACAAGAGCGAGTTCAGCGAGAAGACTAGCGCTCAAGGTGCTTAACTAGGAGCAAGGGAACTGAAGGATACTGAAGGGGACCGAACAACGAGAGTGAAGGATCGAGCTGCACAAAGTAACACGTTACACAAGGAGGACACGCTCAAGGGGACCGAAGACGCTCAAGGGGACCGAGCGCGTATTTATGGAAAGAAATCTTCCTTGAAGCTAAAGAAGGAAAGAGAGCTATTGAAGGAAACAGTTGATTTGCAAAGAGATTTACCAGATTCGAGATCTTAACAGTTGAAGCTAGTTTGTCATTATATTCGGCTAGTTTAGATTTAATACTTTATTTATTATTATTCACTTGCTTTTAGGTAATTAGTTCCCGGTGATTATGCCATAGTATAAGTAGTTTAGTTTATTATCCTTATACTGTGGATGTTGAACTAGAGAGAGAGAGAGAGTTCATCTTGATTTAGAGCTTAGGCAATAGCTAGGAGAGTTGAGAGAAACTAAGAACTGTGTGTTCACCTAGTTGTTTGTAAGTCTCAAGAGAAATCAAATCAACCAACGTTTTGGAATTGAAGTGTTTACTTGTTCTTAGTCTTATATTCCGCTCAAAATATTTGATCTTTAGTTAGACTAAGTACTTCACGATCCACACTTTGGCTCGGAACTGCTCCGTTTTTGTCACACAAGGTGCATCCGCCGTTCTATTGTGAGCCTTTGCGTACGGTCATCCTCCGTTGGTCAACCTACAAGGTAAGTTTGTTCGTCCTGCTTCCATTCATTAAGATGGCTTCCATCAATAATTTTTTTTTCTATTTAATAACTTCTTTCTAAGTAAACTCATAACTGTATATTGGATTTTTGCCTGGATTAGGCTCTTCGTTAAACCCTTTGATCTGGCTTTGGTTTATGTTGTTTTCATTTACTGTAAATCTGGGGAAACCAATCTTGACAAGGGCGAAAGCCAAATCCTATTAGGCAAAAGCCAAATCCTATTAGGCGAAAGCCATAAAACCTTGACCCATAATTTTAGAACAAGCGAAATTGATAGATGTACTATCACTAAAGCATTAAACTTAAAGGCTCAAAGCTTAAATAACATTCTATTGAACATTAGTAGGTATTTTACCCTTCATTGGTTGAATATTACAAGTACTTGATATTTACTTTTAATTTGTTCAATATTGAACCTTAAACTTACCCATGAAAACCTATCTAATGATATAAATCATCTAGTTGAGTGTTGTTTGAATTATCTTGATTATGTTTCATACAAGGGTCAGAACTTTTGTTGTTATTTCATGAAGCATTGCAACTTATTGAATGAAATTGGCTACTATTTTCCTCCTTATTTGATTGAGCTATGCAGAAATTCTCTAATGATAATTACTGATCTGAACAGGAAATTAATCGTGATATATTTTGGTATTGCTTTGGATCTTTGCAGGGTTGTTCGAGCCGATCTGTCGGGCATGTGGTTCCTTTGCAGCTATCCTGCTTCAATCCTCACTTTGTTGACTTTTTTAAACTGCTAACAGATTGTTGGTTTTAGTCATAACTTGCCATCTCTCTATCCTTTTCTTTGTAGACAAAGTTATAATAGCTTTATAAACTCTAAACTACAGCCATGGACTGTTTACTATGCTATTCATTCTAAGAATTTAGTACATCATTTATACTGGAACATATGCAGGACCCCTTCTCTCTCAACTTTGTACTTTTACAACAATGCTTTTGACAATTTGCTCTGGGTTCCGTTGGTTTTGAATGCTAAGCTACAACTTTGTCTCCTTTGCAAACTTGCTCCTATCAACTTAGTTTTTTACAAATTTTTTATTATAAGCACTGTCAATAGAAACTTTCTCATTTTCTTTCTTTTATCAAACATGTTTTTAGAAAGTCAAGGTATAGACAAAATTCCCGTTATATTCATGCAAATTACTAAGACTGTAGCAGGCTTTTGTAAGATCAGTTTATGAATATAGGATATTGGAACATTAGGAGTATTAACCGACCTTCTTTCGCTCTAGAAATCAAATATTTGCAGAAGCTTAATAGACTTGACATTCTCAGTCTAGCTGAAACAAAAACTATGAATAATCCATCTACTGACGATATTAAACGGCTAGGTTTTGACAAATGCTTTTCCTGCCATGCGGATGGTACAAAAGGTGGTTTGTGGATCCTTATAAAGAACTCATGTACTACTTGCTCTATTAATATTCTTAAATCAATTAACAATACGATCTTTTTTAATGTAATCATAATAATTCTAATTTTGTTATGGTTTTCCTTTATGCTCTTTCTAAAGATAACCTTAAGAATAACTACTGGCAATTTGTCAAAAATTAATTAGTTACTATAAAACTTCCGTGTATTTTGATTGGGGATTTTAATGACATCCTCTCTTCTTTAGATAAAATTGGAGGTCTGAACCCTGAATTAAGAAACTTTGACATGCTTAATAACCTTATTACTGACCTTGGATTAACAGACACCAAATTTGAAGGATTTCCTTACAAATGGAGAAAATCTAGAAACTTTGATCATAATTATTTTGAACGTCTTGATAGAGTCCTTATCCATTATTCTCTTACAAATATATATAAAAATACCATAGTTAAACATCACCCTTTTTCATTCTCTGATCACTGTATGATTACCTTTGCTTTACGAAATAAATCGAATGCTATAAAACTGCCTTTTAGATATGAACAAGAATGGTCAAACCACAAGTCCTTTGAAACTTTGGTTTCCAAAGTTTGGAAATATTCTTTAAAGGGATCTCTTATGTTTAAATTTTCTCAAAAGTTACGTCTTCTAAAATCTTATGCTAAAGATTGGGCAAAAAAATACATTAATCACAACTATACTCAATTTTCAAATTCGGAACAAAAACTAGAAAACCTCTACCTTCAATATATAAATGATCCATCCAATAATTATATAAAAATAAAATAAAAAATCACTCAATTCGACACACTGCTTTACTAAAATTTCACAATAATTATTGGAAAAGACGATCCAAATTAAAGCATCATGCATATAATGACTAAAATTCAAAATATTTTCATGTTGTTGCAAACATTAAAACATATCGTCATGCCATTCATTCCTTTCAATCGTCTTCCAATCAGGTTCTTCATTCTCAAGATGAAATTTCGGAGGCAATTACAATGGAACTTAAACAAAGGCTTACTCGAGACCAAAAAACATTCATCTCTTCTGAAGATCTTTCTATTATCTCTTCAGTTATTAATGCGGAAGATAATAGTTTTCTCACTAAAACTCCTACATTAGCTGAAGTTAAGATAGCAGTCTTTGAACAACTGCCTGATAAAACTCCAGGACCCGATGGATTTCCGATTGATTTTTACAAAAGATTTTGGAAATTTCTTTCGAGGCTATTGAAGCTTTCTTTCTTTCAAGATGCATCCTTTCATACTGAAATCACACCTTTTTGTACCGATTCATAAAAAAGACCTCGCCCATTACAATTAACGATTATAGACCAATAGGGCTTTGTAACTCTTCATATAAAATCATTTCGAAATCCTAGCCAACAGATCAAAAATATTCTTCCTAAAATCATTTCTCCTTTCCAGAGTGGTTTTGTTGAAGGTAGAATTATCCATGACAATATCCTAGCAGCCCACAAAACCTTTCATTCTTTTCATGAGCATAAAAAAAGAAAGGTAACATGATGGCTATTAAAATTGATGTGGAAAAGGCTTATGACAACTTGATTTGAATTTCTCTTCAAAATTCTTTCTAAAAATGGATTTTCAGATATTTGGATCGCTTTGATCAAACAATGCATCACCACCCAGCGAATCTCGGTCTTAGTTAATAATCAGTCTGGCCCCGAATTTTCCCTTTCTTGTGGTCTACGGCAAGGTGATCCTCTGCCCCATTCCTCTTTATCATTGCAATGGAATTCTTTGCAAGTGCCATGACTAAATTTGTTGCTCAGCCATCCCGTCCTATTGGAATCAATCTTGTTCCCAATGATAGTACCATTCCCTTTTTTAAGTTTTGCTGATGACACTCTTATCTTCGGAGAAGCAAAATTAAAAAACATCCAATTTATAAAACAGAATTTACAAATATTCTCTAAGCAAAGTGGATTAAAAACCAATTTTCATAAGAGTTCTATCCAATTTTCTAAAGGCACCAGTGGATGCACCCAGAGATCTCTGGTGGCGAATTAAATATTCCCATTACCACAAAGATGGAAAAATGTCTAGGAATCCCTATTGTCAATTGTCTCAATTGTAACAACTTATTTGATGATTACATTACTAATCTCCAAAAACAATTAGCCAAATGGAAAGCAAACTCTCTATCTCAAGCAGGGAGAATCCAATTAATCCAGAGTAATCTGTCGTCGAATCTCAATTACTTGATGCAATGTTTTTTTCTTCCAAATGGTGTTTGTCTTAACATTCATGACATTCATAAGAATTTTTTTTTGGAATAAACATAACCAGAAATTTTTGTCGGTTGATTAGCTGGAACAATATTTGTAAGCCAAAAGGAGAAGGTGGAGTTTGCACAAGAAAATAATGAAGCTCTGAAAATGAAATTACTTTAGAGAATTCCTGAGCAATCCAAATTATCTCTGGACCTCAATTATCTATGAAAATATTTAGCGAACTATGACATTTTAAATGTCCAAAGATCAAACACCTTTTCATGGTAATTTAACCGCTTCCTCTCTATCAGAAACAAATTCAAAAGCCTTATTCTTTGGTAGATCGGTAATGGCACTAAAATTAAATTTTGGACTGATAAATGGCACCCAACCTGGAATTATCCGATTCATTGGCCCCAATGACATTACCACTCCTCTAAACCATTTATGGACCCCTGACAGCCAATGGAATGAGGATTTGCTTAATAATCTTCTTCCTCCATCCATTGTCAAGGAAATTAAAACTTATTTACATTCCTTCTTTTCCTACGAAAGATAAAATCATTTGGTTCCCCTCTAATGATGGACAAATTTCCTCCAATCCGCTTTTCATGCTACCATATCTTCCGGATATTTCTTTTCTTCCAGTTAATTTCTGAACCTTGATCTACCACCTAAAATTAAGAACTTTATCTGGAAGGCGCGCTCTGATTGTATGCCTACTGCGAAAAGACTTAATAGATTTTTTCATCGAGTCACTAATCATATGCTCATTATGTCAAAGATCAATCGAAACTTCAAATCATATCCTTTTCAATTGTCCCTTTACTATAGATTTATTTTATTGGTTAGAAAAGAAATCAGGGATCTCTTACTCTCTGTCTAATTCGGGAGATTTTCTCACATCTTTTCAGAATTTATAAATCCAACACCAACACCCTGCTTACCTTCCAGATTTGGTGGAATTTATGGCAAACTAGAAATAACATTATTTCATAAAGGAGGATAATCCTAGAATAACGCGCTTTAATACTATTATTGCAACTGCCTTATCACAATTTGACCTTTGGAATAAAAATGATATTAGACTCTCACAAAATTGGATCAAACTGGCCCTCCAAGGAATTTGCTTCCCAAACGAAGAAAGGGTTGTTGTAGGCCTCCTCGGAACTGGATCAAAGTTAACTTTGATGGCTTGGATATTGTGCATACATAATTAGAAATCACACAGGAAAAATCATCCAAGCTGACACTCGGGAAGTTCACAGTTCGATGCTCTCCAGGTCGAAGCTTTAGTTGCCTTTCCAGGTGTTTAGGCTGCAATTGACCCGAGTTCTCCTTTTGTCATCGTCAAAGGTGACAATCTCTCGGTTATTCATAGTTTGAAGTGCACGTGGAAGGTTCCATGGGAGATCTACCCATTCATGCAAGACATCCACATCATGAGCTCCTCTATCCAGGCGATCAAATTCAACCACATCAAGTGTCTTGATAACCATGCAACTGACTTCCTCTCAAAATCAAGATGGAATTCAACAGTAATTTCAGAAGTGATTTGCAAATTATCTTCTTCCTCAATGGTTGACCAATACGAGAACCTCAGCAACCACTTTCCTCGCATATTTTGGGATGTTGTAAAGATCATCTGCTCAGATGATTTAGGCCATCATTTTTAGAAGAGGGGCCTTTGTATTGCTTGTTCAAAGAAAAGGAAAGAGATATCGGACAAATTAATGATGATGCCACATGGATTCATAAAGCATTAATAATGAGCACAAAACTAAACCCGTTGGAGCTTGATTAGAAGGACAGAGAACATAGAAAAGGACATTGTGGGGAAGAAGAATGCAAGAGAAAGATGAAAAAGGGAAGTGGAAAATAAAAAACATAGAAGGTTGTTGTTTTGGTTGGACGAATCGATGTCCTTGACTTGAACAAGTACGGCCTGTTAGATGATAGACCTTGTCTCGATTAACCATCACTGCTGGAGCCCAGGAAACTTCGTGTAGTCAACACTCTACACGAGGGATTTGAGATTGCTTGATAATTAATGGGGAACTGCTCTTCATGAAGTTTGGAGGATGATCTTCGTATGACTGTGCTTCGTGTGGGCTTGGGCTTCGTGTACCTGCATATCAAACCTAGAGGAGGGAGGCCTCTGGATTTGACTCTTTGACGCTCAAGTTAGATTTCATTCGTGTAGACAGGCTATACGAGATATAATAATATAAATTGCGTGAGGCATGGAGAAAGAGAGAAAAAGTGTTCGCGAAGGTATGATGATGACGGTGTTCTGGGTGATCGTGTATGCGAAGTAAGAAGAGAGAGCTCTCAAGTTACTATTAATGGAAAGAGTGAATAGTGATCAGTCCTTTTCTCTTTCAAAACTTCTATTTATAGGCATGAGCCATAGTTGGCCTTGGGTCTTTTTCGTAATTGGGCCGATATTTCATTCACCACAATGGGCTTCTCATTGAGGGTCCAACATCCACCCCCTAGGGTTTGCGTGTGAATACACGGAAAGCGTAGTCTACACGTTAGGACCCTCGTATTGCCTTGAACGCGCACAAGTTAGGGTTCCCTCCATTTTGACGTTGTCCGTCTTTGATTGTAGAGCTTTTGACCCTCGATTGTACTATAAAAGTAGGGGTCGGAACTTGACTCCTCATTTTCTCCCCTGCTTCTCCATTTTCCTACCGAAAACTCTCTCGGCTCACTCATCTTCTCCGACAACTTTCTTCTCCTCCGGTGACCGTTCCAGTTGCACTGGCTCGTTGCTGGTATCGTGGATTTTCCGTCCAGCCTCCTACGCCTCCTCTTGCGTCTCCATCCTCCATGTCAGGTTAGCATTTCTCCCCGGATGAATGTTCTTTTCTTATTTTGTTGTTCATGTTTCTTCTTCCGGAATGTTGCTCCGACGAGGGTGAGATGGGATCATTGAGGCGGAGGAAAAAACGCCAGAAATGGGGGAAATTTTGTGCCTAGCCTTTCTGGGTTCTTTAATAGGGGTTTCATCCCTCATCTCCTGTCACCGCCTATTTCCTTTCCCGACCGCTTTAAATTTTCTCGTTGTCATGTCGTTACTTCCTTCTTTTCAACTTCCTTTCCTGTCACATCACTGCTCCCGCCGTTTCATCATCACATCTTCCGAGACATCGGGCGGGAAATTCCCTTTTTACTCTGTCTTTTGGCTTCCTTATTCGAATTGAGCATTTAAGTTTTTTCTCGGGACTGATAATACCTTTTTTGCAAAAAAGTAGTTTTTCCTTAAATAACATTTCGCGAGAATCTCTTATATTTATCAAGTTCTGAGAACTAACTCATGCTTAATCTAGGTTCTAGGTCCTCGGACACCTTGCGTTCCACATCTTCGTCTAGCGCTTCTTCATCTAACACAGACTGCGACGCTTCCCCTATACATGCCATATTCGTGCAAGGGGCACAAGCGTTGGTGGCCCTTACACCGGGAACGTCCACCCTCGCAAAGTCTGTTATCAAAATCCCGGAGGGTTATAAGGATAAGAGTCTGCAGCTGCAGATCTATACCAGGCATATTTTAGGTTATAGGCCGAAGGACTTGGGAATGAATTCACGGGGGAATGCTCTGTCCTTACTCTCGTAAAACTGAAGAAGGTAGCTAGTTTATATCCCTTTCCAAAGGGTACCATCCAGACACTTCTTGAAGAAAGATGCAAGATGGCATATAATTACAACGGTTGGTTTGCAATAAGTACAAGAATTGGAGGGAGGTTTTTGTCTTCCCCTTCTTCCATGGTTCAAATGATATTTGGAAAGGCATCACTTTATCCCTACTCACCTCCATCTGATGTTCAGGCGGGGAGTTATAGTCTACATTATGCGTTCTCAGGACATTGGTGCAAGACCTTCAACTTCGCATTTTAGCTTCGTATATTCACAAAAGAAAATCACGGGAAACGAGGGTCTATTTTATGCGTACATTAGTGGCCTTGGCTTGGAAAATTCCTACAAAGGAAACAGTGTGGAAGAAGCAATGGTTCTTGATCCGGCCTCCTCCGGAAGATTCTTTCGCCTACCATATCCAGACGAGCTTATATTTTCCAAACATCTTTGTGGACAAGGATATCAAGTGCAAATCCTTCTTTGTCTACCAAATGGTTCTTGATCCGGCCTCCTCCCGAAGATTCTTGATCCAGCCTCCTCCCAAAGATTCTTTCGCCTACCATATCCTTCTTTGTCTTTACGGGGTTTTGTTCGTTAAGTGACTAGTAGCATTCGTGAAGAGAGGGGGCTCGACCCTCCTCATCCTCCCCCTGGTTGTGTTTTTGACAATGCTGTTTGGAATGGATTATTATTGTCATATAATGTTATTTTATTGTGCATGGGCAAGTTACTTCTCCCTCTTGATTCTCTGCCCAACGTAGGTGCTAGGCGTGGCAAGGGAGCGAATGTGGAGAGATCCGGTGAAGTTGGAGTGGTATCTGAGGGTAACGATAGTGCCCCTCGCGAGCAAAAACTTGTCATTGATCCTCACCCCTCTCATCCCAAACACCGTCCGATGGTGGCGCCAGTGGTTTGCGAAAAAGGAAGAAAGTTGAAGGGGGATTTCCCAAGAAGGAGGTTCCCGAGCAAAGAAGACTCTTGAAAGTGGGACAAGTTCAAAACGTGAAGGCCTTCTTGACAATGTTATCCCTTCGATAGAGACGGCTACTGTCCTAATGGCAACCGAACTTCTCCCTGCTCTCCCACCGATCATTCAGGACGAATTAGATAATGGGGTTGTGTCTTGTGCACAACTTTTTCTTCAGGTGAGTTTTCGTGTTTATTTGTTTTGCCTTATACTTGTATTTGTACTAATTAATATGAAAAGCCATGCAACTTGTTTACATGGCGGCTTCGCATGACAAGGATGAGGAGGGTCATAGTGATGCCCTTGAGTCTCTTCGCGAGGATCTGAAAAAAGCTATGAAAGAGATTGAAGAGGAGAAGAAAAGGAGAGTTCGCACCGAGAAGGAGTCTACTCGTGTTTCGATGCGGGCTCAACATGCTAAAGAGGTTGCTGACTTGAAGGCTAAACACGCGAAGGAAATAAGGGATGCTCGCTTCCAAGCTGTCCACGAGTATGTGAGTGGATGTCGCAGAGCCTATCACGCTTCTTATGACGACATATATCGCATATCCCTCTATCACATTATGACCCGGGCATAGTTGGAGAGGAAAGGGATCATAGACTTTGTGTTAGACAAAGATGACCGTATGGGGTATGAGTCGTTTCCTTCACTGTATATTCCTCCTCCTATTGGTACTTTTGTTGACGATGGCGAGGACCCTTTGGAAGCTTCGAATGTTTGTTCTTTTAACCTTGATGATGGAGTGGTTCTAAAAAGAGTCATTTCCTTCCTAACCCAGTTGCCACTTTCTTCGCGACGCCGCCGCCTTCTTCACACCGTTCTGAGTGAACTGCTTTAACCATGATGTTTTAGAAGTTTCTGTTTGTATTTTTTCTTTGGAAGTTGACTCGTTATACACTACCCCATTGCTCTTTCGTGTAGCTTACACACAATAGTAAGAATGGATTCTGATTTGAATTATACTACTTTTGCAATGTGATGTCTATTTCCTTAAAAATGTCTTCTTACAAACTTTGAGAAATTAACACGGTAATTAATAGTATGTAGTCTATCTTGTCCCCATGCTCTCGCATTCCTTGATTTCTTCTCCTCATGGATTCTCGTTACCCTGAACAATTTAGAATATTGTAACCAATTTTATCTGTGGGTTCTTTAAATGGTTATGTAGCCGGCCTACCTGCTCTGCCTTTAGTACAATGCCACCAAGAGTTTTGTGTTCATTGGAAACGGTCGCTTTTTGCTTCTTATATCCGTGAGCTTCCTGCGTGAAATAAGGGTGAGCGCATGCTTTATCGGGAGATCTTCCTTGGGAGAACATGAGTTTACCTGTGTGCTCGAGCTTTTCTTGCATGTGAGCGTTATTTATACTGTTGTTGTAAATCATTTTCTCCTTTCATGTATGCGATGTTTAGTGAGTGAAGTCTTTGTGAATCTATTTTTTTAACAAATGGGAAGAGATGAGTTTTACCTCTTTCTTTCTCTCGGGATGCTTTGCTCCTACTGGAGGCTTTTGCTTCATTTTCTTGTGAAGGCTTAAATGATCAATGCTCCTAGTCCAAGGAGGCTTACTTGGCATTGCTCCTTCTCAATGGAGGCTTACACGGCTTGAGATTGATTCGCATGACGAAGGCTTTTTATTTTGAGAACAAAAATGAGTTTATTTTGCCAGGATCATCAAGTTCGCAAGCCACTTCGGATACTGTACAGGCTCCACGAAACTTGCCTTGAGAAGCTTGCTAAATCTGTCCTTGCGGCTTTGTTCTTAGATCCTGCTTGCTTTCTTTTGCTCTGTCTTTTTGGCACTGAATCAGGATGGATATCCAAGGAGTGGCTCATTATATCGGGCGGAATCCCTTTGAGATCGCGAGGTGTCCAAGAGAAGACGTCTCGCGAACCAGATAAAATCTTCACAATTTCTCTCGTCACCGAGGGCTACAACCCCTTTCCGACAAATAACTTCTCATGATCAGATCCAAATGGCGCGATGGTGTCTCTCGCGAGGGTGGTTTCCTGTTTTGTGTTTTGTGTTGTGCGTCTGAAAGGGTCAATGTTTGCGGATCTAATTCAGCCTCTTCTTCGTCTCCAGGAGAACTTACATATACCTGACTAGTATGAACAACCTTCTGCTTTCTTTTTTCTGTTGAGTGCATGGTTATTAAAATCTAGATCCGGATCTTAAAATCTTACGATTTTACGATCCAACATTGATCTTTGATCCGGATCTATCATTAAAATCTATGAATGTTAAAATCTTACTTTGGATCTTATAATATTAGTAGGATCTTACGATTTTACGATCCATGTACGATCCTAACGTTGAACTATGATGAGACACTAACACCTATCTGAAAGCCCACTTATACCACTTTTTATCTTTTACATGATTAAAATCCACTCTATATGTACATCTCTCATACAGTACTAGATAAAAATCATAGGTTTTTACTCATGCGTGTGCAACAGCTAAAACAACCCTAAATGTGACTGTCTTTAACATTAACTCTCATGAATCCAAAATTTTAAACATAGTTTAGTGTACATGACTAGATATTCGAAGAATATTTATCGCTTTGATGTAATGCTTGTAGATTTAATTTTTAGACGTCAAAATTCTAGTAGAATTTTTGTAGTACAATGTTTATAGATGAATTTTAAATAGTCATTTTATTAATCTTTAAAATCTTACGATTCTACGATCCGAACCTAAGGGTTCCTTGTGATCCGATCCTAAAATCCCGATTTTAATAACCTTGGTTGAGTGGTAACAAGTTTGACTTTCCTCTTCGTTTCCTGCGCGTAGTCCCGATACCGCAGACTATTGCGAACTTGACGCAGAAATGGTTGATCGAGACGGTGGCTTCAACCAGATTAGCGAGTCACGGCCTATGATCGCCTTGTAGGAGGATGTCATAGGAATGACGAGAAAATCAACAGAACATTTTCTTCTCTGACCCCCTTCATCTCGAGAATCATCTCCAGTGTGATCACCCAGGATGCCTTCACCGAATCACCCGTAAACCCTACGAGGTTGCACTATGTTGAACTTAGCTGGCTTTTATCAATGGCCCAGCTTTTCGAATGCGTCCCGGTATAAGATATCCATTGCGATGTCTGTGTCAACCATGACCCTCTTCACAATCTTCGTACCGAGCTGAATGTGGATTACGAGCGGATCAGCACTTTTTGTAGCCCACTCGTTTACATCTCTTTCGTTGAAGATCACTTGGTATGGCTCTTGCTTTTCTTCCTTACAAGAATTAGAGACCTACCCGACAAGGGAGTACCATTGGATGCTCTTCTTTGCTCGGCCCTACTCGCGAGTCTGGGGGTGTGTCTGCACGAGATGGTTCCTACAAAACCATCTAGTTGAGGGAAGTTATTGGCCTGGCCATGATTGTTCTTATTATGGAGTGGTGGATTCGCCCCGGTTCGTTGTGCGACCATTACCTTTCGATCCTCCATCTCTTCTTCGCGTCTGATAGAGCGGCATTCCAAGGAATCATGTTTCGTGGTGTTGTGTCTTTCGCACCATACTAGAATTCGTTCCATTGCTCTCTTTCCCCTTTGATTATGATGCAGAAGCATCCCTCAAGCCAACTACCCAAGGAGCCATCACAAGAGCTATGTCAAAGAAGATCCAAGACCTCATTCTATAAGCAACTTTGACTCAAGACTTAGGGCATGATTTGGAACCCATTGCTTCTACACTTCTAGCATGTGAAAGAAGTTCTCACCCCCAACATATCCAATGAAGACATCCAAGACATTGGAGGACTCCAACATGGATGCATTTGGTGTTTTTGTGCAACTATCACAACTAGACACTTAGCCGACTAAGTTGTCTAGGTGTAACGTTTTCACCCTCTTCCCTAACTATTTTGTGGAACTTATCTTAGGGTAATTTGGTCCTTATTTGATTTATTTTTAGGTTTCAAAAGTTGGGTTCAAACTAGGTATAAAGCCTAAAGTTAACCTTCACAAAGGGCCTTTGATTGAATTGATGTTATAGAGAGTAAAACTCCTCCTAGTTTCTTAAGGGTCACCTTTGTTAGTTTGAGCAGAGCTACCAACTTCTTACCTTGCCTATTTCATCTTGTTTATGTAATTGATTGTGTAAGCTTGTTGAATGGGAAACTCTTGGTGCTCATGGTAGTATATCTCCATGTTGTGTTAAGTTATAGCTTGCTTAGATCTTTCTCTTCTTGTATTGTGTTGAGGTTAAGTCAAAGGTGCCTTACCTAGATAGAGAAGTTCTCTTCAATAACATATCCATTTCTTACTTCAAAACTCTTCTATCTTCTTGTTCTTGCTTGCTTTCGAGTTTGAACAACACTTAGAACACTTATTCTTAGTGTGTTGTTGATTGAATCCTCTAGGTCCGAGCTTGTGGGAGATAATCCCACATCAAGTGGTATCAGAGCTCAGCTGAGTTTTCAACCATCTCTCACCCTTAAAAACACAAAAACAAAGTGCTTTGCAACACTTGCAAAGTCACACCAAAAAACAGTCCCAAAACACTAGCCAAAAACCTTGTTGTTGCGTGTCTTTTGTTGGTCTAATGCTAATGAATCTTTTGAGTGTTTGCAGGAACTAAAACCAAAGTTTGAAGTGTTTGAGGAGGCCTAAGGAACCACCAAGCAAAGTTGAGGAAGTGCATAAGAGAGAACCAAAGCCAAAACCCTAGCCGGGTGCTTGAAATCACGCATAAAAGTGGTGAAGACACTATCTTTGAAGCTTCACACCTCAAACCAAACACATCCAATTGAAGAACACTTATGAGCTCCATGAAGAACAACATTTGATCTGTTGAGGGCAACAAAATCAGCCAAAAGTCACGAGTAGATTGTCCAAACACTAAAGCCAAGTTCTTTCCCAGAACGGTAGAGTGTCACTATCTACTTTTCACATGTGTTGACCTAGCCTTTTCACAAGACATTGCAGCCACATTGGGTCGTGCCCTTTGGATTGTGACCTGATAATTCCACATAGAAAATCCCCCACTACAATAATCAAGGAAATCTCACATCCATTCCAGCTCATTAATCCATTGAAACAAATGCCCAAAGCTGTGCTCAACACCATTTTTGTACATCACCGGGTAACGTGCTTGCTTGCCTATCTTTAATCAAGTCTTGTACCTTTTGTTGTGTATTCCAAGTGCAAAATTTGCAACGTGACCAAGTGTCCTAAAACACATAAAGAAGAAGGAGAGAGGGGATTGCCATGATCCCTCACACCCTAACCCCACCCTTATGCCTTAGTACTCGGCTAACACTTAGCCTAGTTTAACCACATATCCTAGCCTAATTCTCAAGGACACTTCCAAGGCAAAGCAAGGGAATTTCAAGGGCTTCTTTATGCACCATAACTGAGGTAAAACGTTCTCAAGTCCTTTGAGCTATACACATTCCTACATCATTTTCTTACAAGTGCACTTACTTGTCTATGCTAGCTATAACTCTTTGTTGATTAAGCATCTTAGTGTACCAAGCTTACAAGTGTTACTAGTATCACATTGCATTGATAAGGTGGTTAAATAGCCAAGGTTTGAGAGGACATTTAAGAGTGTAGATTGAATCAAACACAATCAAACACAAACTTATTAGACTAACATTAACGATGTTCATTGTTTGTTGTCTTTGATAATGTCTAGCTCACATCATGACTCCCACCAAGAAGAGGTGATCCCATGATTAATTCAGACAATAGTATCACTAATCAACCTGATTTAGTGAACATTCTTAGTGACTTGAAGAAGGGCATGAATGACCTCTCTAGTAGACTAGCCACCCTTGAATCCAAACAAGACAAGCTAGAGCACCACCTATAGTTCTAGGGACACAATTTGAAGTTGGAGGGACTTCACACCCCCACACTCAACTACCATTGCCAGACAAGATGTGAGGCATGGATCCATATCACCTCACCTAAGGCCCGGATCCCATAAGAGTACCCACTAGACCCATTGTCTCACCATTGCCTAGACCTCCACCAATGAACTATCCAAGGGAGTTTTCTAACCCTAACTCTCCTGATTTGAATAGGTATAGTGATGATGATGTTGATGAGTTTCAGGAGGATAGGTACATGAGGCAAGGAGGAAGATGAAGGAGACCAAGGTTCCAATAACAAGGTCAATGACCTAGACAAAGAGAGGAAGATGGCATAGGCAAGGTAAAGTTCAAGATCCCAAGCTTTGGAGGGAGTGTGATCCAGCCTCATACATGAGATGGGAGAGGAAGATGGAGCAAATTTGAGCATGCCACAACTTTCAAGAGATGAAGAAGTTGCAACTAGCCACCTTAGGGTTCCAAGATTTTGCAAATATGTGGTGGCACAACCTAGTCCAAGAGAGGTGGATCAACTTTCAACCTTCCATCACTACATGGAAGGAGATGAAGGATGTCATGAGGGCAAGGTTTATACCTCACCATTATGCAAGAGAACTGAGGCAAAGGTTGGAGAATTTGAAGCAAGGAAGCATGACTGCCGAGGAGGCCTATAGTGCCATGCAAGTGGCAATGATCAAGGCCAATGTGAGTGAAGATGATGAGGCTACCAATGCTAGGTACCTAAGGGTATTGAATCCATCCCTTGGCATGGAAGTGAGCATGTATCCCTACATTACAAGTATAGAACTTATTCACAATGCCATCAAGGTGGAGAGAAAGCTCAAGGCAAGAACATTCCAAGGGAGTAAGCCAAAAAACTCCAACAACAATACATGGGAAGGAAAAGGTAGGAAGAGCTAACCAAACAAGCCAAGGAAGTCATAGCTCCAAGAGAGCCATACAAGGACCAATCCTACCAGTTGCTTAAGTTCCAAGTTTCATCCTTTAGCAACCAAGAGAGTACTTCTAAACCCTCTCATACTTCTCACTCTATGAGCAATAGGACTAGTAACATAGATGCCTTAAGTGTCAAGGTAAGGGTCACTATGAAAAGGATTGTCCTAACAAGGGAAACATGATAATCAATGCATTAGGACAACTTGATTATGAACTTATTCATGAAATTAACAATGACCTTAACCATATTGATGAGCATGAGAATGAACTAGTGTGTAATGAAGAGCTAGAGTATGAACAAGATGCAAGCCTTAGTAGCAGAAATTCCTTAAGGTCCAAACTAAACTTGTGGAAGATAACCTAGGAGAAGACCTTGTATCCTACTAAGTGTCTAGTTAAGGATAAGGTGTGTGACTTAGCCATAAATGGAGATAGTTGTTGCAACATAGCTAACAGTGGACTAGTCCAAGAACTACAACTAGTCTCGGTTTTGCACCCTAGGCCTTATGAGCTTCCTTGGATGAATGATTGTGTAGAGTTTAAAGTACATGGGAAATGTAAGGTAACACTTAAAATTTACCATTACATAAACACAATATCATTTGACATTTTAGCTATACAAGAAATTCACTTTCTCTTAGAAAAACCTTGGCAAGATGGTAACAAAGTAATGCATGATGGTTATGATAACATATACCCTTTTATTGTTCAATGATGAGCAAATTACTCTCAAGCCTATTACTCCATTTCAGATTCTTAGGGCTGCAGAACATAAAAGGACCAAGGCAAAGCAAAATTCCATTGGCGAGGACAAGAAGTCAAGGCACAAAGCAAAGAACCGAGAGAACAAGTTGCATTT